>NW_026870507.1:300000-447942 GCF_963576545.1 Limanda limanda
TTGAATAACTTTTTTTGTGAAGGTCGGAGAGACTTGCAAGTAGGCTCTACCCCCACTAAATGGGGTAGCGCGCATCGATCGGTACCATCCTTGAGCTTCTCCGACTTTCGGAAGGGTTAGGGTTAGGGTTAGGGATGAAAGCACATAGGAGAAAGAGATATTCTTGAATAACTTTTTTTGTGAAGGTCGGAGAGACTTGCAAGTAGGCTCTACCCCCACTAAATAGGGTAGCGCGCATCGATCGGTACCATCCTTGAGCTTCTCCGACTTTCGGAAGGGTTAGGGTTAGGGTTAGGGATGAAAGCACATAGGAGAAAGAGATATTCTTGAATAACTTTTTTTGTGAAGGTCGGAGAGACTTGGAAAGTGGTTGCATCTGGACTAATTTGGGTCCTGCGGATCGATTGGTACCATCCCCGAGCTTGTACGACCTTCGGAAGAGGTCGACCGACGAAATTCCCCCAAATCTGAGGAGATATTCTTGAATAACTTTTTTTGTGAAGGTCGGAGAGACTTGCAAGTAGGCTCTACCCCCACTAAATGGGGTAGCGCACATCGATCGGTACCATCCTTGAGCTTCTCCGACTTTCGGAAGGGTTAGGGTTAGGGTTAGGGATGAAAGCACATAGGAGAAAGAGATATTCTTGAATAACTTTTTTTGTGAAGGTCGGAGAGACTTGCAAGTAGGCTCTACCCCCACTAAATGGGGTAGCGCGCATCGATCGGTACCATCCTTGAGCTTCTCCGACTTTCGGAAGGGTTAGGGTTAGGGTTAGGGATGAAAGCACATAGGAGAAAGAGATATTCTTGAATAACTTTTTTTGTGAAGGTCGGAGAGACTTGCAAGTAGGCTCTGCCCCCACTAAATGGGGTAGCGCGCATCGATCGGTACCATCCTTGAGCTTCTCCGACTTTCGGAAGGGTTAGGGTTAGGGTTAGGGATGAAAGCACATAGGAGAAAGAGATATTCTTGAATAACTTTTTTTGTGAAGGTCGGAGAGACTTGGAAAGTGGTTGCATCTGGACTAATTTGGGTCCTGCGGATCGATTGGTACCATCTCCGAGCTTGTACGACCTTCGGAAGAGGTCGACCGACGAAATTCCCCCAAATCTGAGGAGATATTCTTGAATAACTTTTTTTGTGAAGGTCGGAGAGACTTGCAAGTAGGCTCTACCCCCACTAAATGGGGTAGCGCGCATCGATCGGTACCATCCTTGAGCTTCTCCGACTTTCGGAAGGGTTAGGGTTAGGGTTAGGGATGAAAGCACATAGGAGAAAGAGATATTCTTGAATAACTTTTTTTGTGAAGGTCGGAGAGACTTGGAAAGTGGTTGCATCTGGACTAATTTGGGTCCTGCGGATCGATTGGTACCATCCCCGAGCTTGTACGACCTTCGGAAGAGGTCGACCGACGAAATTCCCCCAAATCTGAGGAGATATTCTTGAATAACGTTTTTTGTGAAGGTCGGAGAGACTTGCAAGTAGGCTCTACCCCCACTAAATGGGGTTGCGCGCATCGATCGGTACCATCCTTGAGCTTCTCCGACTTTCGGAAGGGTTAGGGTTAGGGTTAGGGATGAAAGCACATAGGAGAAAGAGATATTCTTGAATAACTTTTTTTGTGAAGGTCGGAGAGACTTGGAAAGTGGTTGCATCTGGACTAATTTGGGTCCTGCGGATCGATTGGTACCATCCCCGAGCTTGTACGACCTTCGAAAGAGGTCGACCGACGAAATTCCCCCAAATCTGAGGAGATATTCTTGAATAACTTTTTTTGTGAAGGTCGGAGAGACTTGCAAGTAGGCTCTACCCCCACTAAATGGGGTAGCGCGCATCGATCGGTACCATCCTTGAGCTTCTCCGACTTTCGGAAGGGTTAGGGTTAGGGTTAGGGATGAAAGCACATAGGAGAAAGAGATATTCTTGAATAACTTTTTTTGTGAAGGTCGGAGAGACTTGGAAAGTGGTTGCATCTGGACTAATTTGGGTCCTGCGGATCGATTGGTACCATCTCCGAGCTTGTACGACCTTCGGAAGAGGTCGACCGACGAAATTCCCCCAAATCTGAGGAGATATTCTTGAATAACTTTTTTTGTGAAGGTCGGAGAGACTTGCAAGTAGGCTCTACCCCCACTAAATGGGGTTGCGCGCATCGATCGGTACCATCCTTGAGCTTCTCCGACTTTCGGAAGGGTTAGGGTTAGGGTTAGGGATGAAAGCACATAGGAGAAAGAGATATTCTTGAATAACTTTTTTTGTGAAGGTCGGAGAGACTTGGAAAGTGGTTGCATCTGGACTAATTTGGGTCCTGCGGATCGATTGGTACCATCCCCGAGCTTGTACGACCTTCGGAAGAGGTCGACCGACGAAATTCCCCCAAATCTGAGGAGATATTCTTGAATAACTTTTTTTGTGAAGGTCGGAGAGACTTGCAAGTAGGCTCTACCCCCACTAAATGGGGTTGCGCGCATCGATCGGTACCATCCTTGAGCTTCTCCGACTTTCGGAAGGGTTAGGGTTAGGGTTAGGGATGAAAGCACATAGGAGAAAGAGATATTCTTGAATAACTTTTTTTGTGAAGGTCGGAGAGACTTGCAAGTAGGCTCTACCCCCACTAAATAGGGTAACGCGCATCGATCGGTACCATCCTTGAGCTTCTCCGACTTTCGGAAGGGTTAGGGTTAGGGTTAGGGATGAAAGCACATAGGAGAAAGAGATATTCTTGAATAACTTTTTTTGTGAAGGTCGGAGAGACTTGGAAAGTGGTTGCATCTGGACTAATTTGGGTCCTGCGGATCGATTGGTACCATCCCCGAGCTTGTACGACCTTCGGAAGAGGTCGACCGACGAAATTCCCCCAAATCTGAGGAGATATTCTTGAATAACTTTTTTTGTGAAGGTCGGAGAGACTTGCAAGTAGGCTCTACCCCCACTAAATGGGGTAGCGCACATCGATCGGTACCATCCTTGAGCTTCTCCGACTTTCGGAAGGGTTAGGGTTAGGGTTAGGGATGAAAGCACATAGGAGAAAGAGATATTCTTGAATAACTTTTTTTGTGAAGGTCGGAGAGACTTGCAAGTAGGCTCTACCCCCACTAAATGGGGTAGCGCGCATCGATCGGTACCATCCTTGAGCTTCTCCGACTTTCGGAAGGGTTAGGGTTAGGGTTAGGGATGAAAGCACATAGGAGAAAGAGATATTCTTGAATAACTTTTTTTGTGAAGGTCGGAGAGACTTGCAAGTAGGCTCTGCCCCCACTAAATGGGGTAGCGCGCATCGATCGGTACCATCCTTGAGCTTCTCCGACTTTCGGAAGGGTTAGGGTTAGGGTTAGGGATGAAAGCACATAGGAGAAAGAGATATTCTTGAATAACTTTTTTTGTGAAGGTCGGAGAGACTTGGAAAGTGGTTGCATCTGGACTAATTTGGGTCCTGCGGATCGATTGGTACCATCTCCGAGCTTGTACGACCTTCGGAAGAGGTCGACCGACGAAATTCCCCCAAATCTGAGGAGATATTCTTGAATAACTTTTTTTGTGAAGGTCGGAGAGACTTGCAAGTAGGCTCTACCCCCACTAAATGGGGTAGCGCGCATCGATCGGTACCATCCTTGAGCTTCTCCGACTTTCGGAAGGGTTAGGGTTAGGGTTAGGGATGAAAGCACATAGGAGAAAGAGATATTCTTGAATAACTTTTTTTGTGAAGGTCGGAGAGACTTGGAAAGTGGTTGCATCTGGACTAATTTGGGTCCTGCGGATCGATTGGTACCATCCCCGAGCTTGTACGACCTTCGGAAGAGGTCGACCGACGAAATTCCCCCAAATCTGAGGAGATATTCTTGAATAACTTTTTTTGTGAAGGTCGGAGAGACTTGCAAGTAGGCTCTACCCCCACTAAATGGGGTTGCGCGCATCGATCGGTACCATCCTTGAGCTTCTCCGACTTTCGGAAGGGTTAGGGTTAGGGTTAGGGATGAAAGCACATAGGAGAAAGAGATATTCTTGAATAACTTTTTTTGTGAAGGTCGGAGAGACTTGGAAAGTGGTTGCATCTGGACTAATTTGGGTCCTGCGGATCGATTGGTACCATCCCCGAGCTTGTACGACCTTCGAAAGAGGTCGACCGACGAAATTCCCCCAAATCTGAGGAGATATTCTTGAATAACTTTTTTTGTGAAGGTCGGAGAGACTTGCAAGTAGGCTCTACCCCCACTAAATGGGGTAGCGCACATCGATCGGTACCATCCTTGAGCTTCTCCGACTTTCGGAAGGGTTAGGGTTAGGGTTAGGGATGAAAGCACATAGGAGAAAGAGATATTCTTGAATAACTTTTTTTGTGAAGGTCGGAGAGACTTGGAAAGTGGTTGCATCTGGACTAATTTGGGTCCTGCGGATCGATTGGTACCATCTCCGAGCTTGTACGACCTTCGGAAGAGGTCGACCGACGAAATTACCCCAAATCTGAGGAGATATTCTTGAATAACTTTTTTTGTGAAGGTCGGAGAGACTTGCAAGTAGGCTCTACCCCCACTAAATGGGGTAGCGCGCATCGATCGGTACCATCCTTGAGCTTCTCCGACTATCGGAAGGGTTAGGGTTAGGGTTAGGGATGAAAGCACATAGGAGAAAGAGATATTCTTGAATAACTTTTTTTGTGAAGGTCGGAGAGACTTGGAAAGTGGTTGCATCTGGACTAATTTGGGTCCTGCGGATCGATTGGTACCATCCCCGAGCTTGTACGACCTTCGGAAGAGGTCGACCGACGAAATTCCCCCAAATCTGAGGAGATATTCTTGAATAACTTTTTTTGTGAAGGTCGGAGAGACTTGCAAGTAGGCTCTACCCCCACTAAATGGGGTTGCGCGCATCGATCGGAACCATCCTTGAGCTTCTCCGACTTTCGGAAGGGTTAGGGTTAGGGTTAGGGATGAAAGCACATAGGAGAAAGAGATATTCTTGAATAACTTTTTTTGTGAAGGTCGGAGAGACTTGCAAGTAGGCTCTACCCCCACTAAATGGGGTAGCGCGCATCGATCAGTACCATCCTTGAGCTTCTCCGACTTTCGGAAGGGTTAGGGTTAGGGTTAGGGATGAAAGCACATAGGAGAAAGAGATATTCTTGAATAACTTTTTTTGTGAAGGTCGGAGAGACTTGAAAAGTGGTTGCATCTGGACTAATTTGGGTCCTGCGGATCGATTGGTACCATCCCCGAGCTTGTACGACCTTCGGAAGAGGTCGACCGACGAAATTCCCCCAAATCTGAGGAGATATTCTTGAATTACTTTTTTTGTGAAGGTCGGAGAGACTTGCAAGTAGGCTCTACCCCCACTAAATGGGGTTGCGCGCATCGATCGGTACCATCCTTGAGCTTCTCCGACTTTCGGAAGGGTTAGGGTTAGGGTTAGGGATGAAAGCACATAGGAGAAAGAGATATTCTTGAATAACTTTTTTTGTGAAGGTCGGAGAGACTTGGAAAGTGGTTGCATCTGGACTAATTTGGGTCCTGCGGATCGATTGGTACCATCCCCGAGCTTGTACGACCTTCGGAAGAGGTCGACCGACGAAATTCCCCCAAATCTGAGGAGATATTCTTGAATTACTTTTTTTGTGAAGGTCGGAGAGACTTGCAAGTAGGCTCTACCCCCACTAAATGGGGTTGCGCGCATCGATCGGTACCATCCTTGAGCTTCTCAGACTTTCGGAAGGGTTAGGGTTAGGGTTAGGGATGAAAGCACATAGGAGAAAGAGATATTCTTGAATAACGTTTTTTGTGAAGGTCGGAGAGACTTGCAAGTAGGCTCTACCCCCACTAAATGGGGTAGCGCGCATCGATCGGTACCATCCTTGAGCTTCTCCGACTTTCGGAAGGGTTAGGGTTAGGGTTAGGGATGAAAGCACATAGGAGAAAGAGATATTCTTGAATAACTTTTTTTGTGAAGGTCGGAGAGACTTGCAAGTAGGCTCTACCCCCACTAAATGGGGTAGCGCGCATCGATCGGTACCATCCTTGAGCTTCTCCGACTTTCGGAAGGGTTAGGGTTAGGGTTAGGGATGAAAGCACATAGGAGAAAGAGATATTCTTGAATAACTTTTTTTGTGAAGGTCGGAGAGACTTGCAAGTAGGCTCTACCCCCACTAAATGGGGTAGCGCGCATCGATCGGTACCATCCTTGAGCTTCTCCGACTTTCGGAAGGGTTAGGGTTAGGGTTAGGGATGAAAGCACATAGGAGAAAGAGATATTCTTGAATAACTTTTTTTGTGAAGGTCGGAGAGACTTGCAAGTAGGCTCTACCCCCACTAAATGGGGTAGCGCGCATCGATCGGTACCATCCTTGAGCTTCTCCGACTTTCGGAAGGGTTAGGGTTAGGGTTAGGGATGAAAGCACATAGGAGAAAGAGATATTCTTGAATAACTTTTTTTGTGAAGGTCGGAGAGACTTGGAAAGTGGTTGCATCTGGACTAATTTGGGTCCTGCGGATCGATTGGTACCATCCCCGAGCTTGTACGACCTTCGGAAGAGGTCGACCGACGAAATTCCCCCAAATCTGAGGAGATATTCTTGAATAACTTTTTTTGTGAAGGTCGGAGAGACTTGCAAGTAGGCTTTACCCCCACTAAATGGGGTAGCGCGCATCGATCTGTACCATCATTGAGCTTCTCCGACTTTCGGAAGGGTTAGGGTTAGGGTTAGGGATGAAAGCACATAGGAGAAAGAGATATTCTTGAATAACTTTTTTTGTGAAGGTCGGAGAGACTTGCAAGTAGGCTCTACCCCCACTAAATGGGGTAGCGCGCATCGATCGGTACCATCCTTGAGCTTCTCCGACTTTCGGAAGGGTTAGGGTTAGGGTTAGGGATGAAAGCACATAGGAGAAAGAGATATTCTTGAATAACTTTTTTTGTGAAGGTCGGAGAGACTTGCAAGTAGGCTCTACCCCCACTAAATAGGGTAGCGCGCATCGATCGGTACCATCCTTGAGCTTCTCCGACTTTCGGAAGGGTTAGGGTTAGGGTTAGGGATGAAAGCACATAGGAGAAAGAGATATTCTTGAATAACTTTTTTTGTGAAGGTCGGAGAGACTTGGAAAGTGGTTGCATCTGGACTAATTTGGGTCCTGCGGATCGATTGGTACCATCCCCGAGCTTGTACGACCTTCGGAAGAGGTCGACCGACGAAATTCCCCCAAATCTGAGGAGATATTCTTGAATAACTTTTTTTGTGAAGGTCGGAGAGACTTGCAAGTAGGCTCTACCCCCACTAAATGGGGTAGCGCACATCGATCGGTACCATCCTTGAGCTTCTCCGACTTTCGGAAGGGTTAGGGTTAGGGTTAGGGATGAAAGCACATAGGAGAAAGAGATATTCTTGAATAACTTTTTTTGTGAAGGTCGGAGAGACTTGCAAGTAGGCTCTACCCCCACTAAATGGGGTAGCGCGCATCGATCGGTACCATCCTTGAGCTTCTCCGACTTTCGGAAGGGTTAGGGTTAGGGTTAGGGATGAAAGCACATAGGAGAAAGAGATATTCTTGAATAACTTTTTTTGTGAAGGTCGGAGAGACTTGCAAGTAGGCTCTGCCCCCACTAAATGGGGTAGCGCGCATCGATCGGTACCATCCTTGAGCTTCTCCGACTTTCGGAAGGGTTAGGGTTAGGGTTAGGGATGAAAGCACATAGGAGAAAGAGATATTCTTGAATAACTTTTTTTGTGAAGGTCGGAGAGACTTGGAAAGTGGTTGCATCTGGACTAATTTGGGTCCTGCGGATCGATTGGTACCATCTCCGAGCTTGTACGACCTTCGGAAGAGGTCGACCGACGAAATTCCCCCAAATCTGAGGAGATATTCTTGAATAACTTTTTTTGTGAAGGTCGGAGAGACTTGCAAGTAGGCTCTACCCCCACTAAATGGGGTAGCGCGCATCGATCGGTACCATCCTTGAGCTTCTCCGACTTTCGGAAGGGTTAGGGTTAGGGTTAGGGATGAAAGCACATAGGAGAAAGAGATATTCTTGAATAACTTTTTTTGTGAAGGTCGGAGAGACTTGGAAAGTGGTTGCATCTGGACTAATTTGGGTCCTGCGGATCGATTGGTACCATCCCCGAGCTTGTACGACCTTCGGAAGAGGTCGACCGACGAAATTCCCCCAAATCTGAGGAGATATTCTTGAATAACGTTTTTTGTGAAGGTCGGAGAGACTTGCAAGTAGGCTCTACCCCCACTAAATGGGGTTGCGCGCATCGATCGGTACCATCCTTGAGCTTCTCCGACTTTCGGAAGGGTTAGGGTTAGGGTTAGGGATGAAAGCACATAGGAGAAAGAGATATTCTTGAATAACGTTTTTTGTGAAGGTCGGAGAGACTTGCAAGTAGGCTCTACCCCCACTAAATGGGGTAGCGCGCATCGATCGGTACCATCCTTGAGCTTCTCCGACTTTCGGAAGGGTTAGGGTTAGGGTTAGGGATGAAAGCACATAGGAGAAAGAGATATTCTTGAATAACTTTTTTGGTGAAGGTCGGAGAGACTTGCAAGTAGGCTCTACCCCCACTAAATGGGGTAGCGCGCATCGATCGGTACCATCCTTGAGCTTCTCCGACTTTCGGAAGGGTTAGGGTTAGGGTTAGGGATGAAAGCACATAGGAGAAAGAGATATTCTTGAATAACTTTTTTTGTGAAGGTCGGAGAGACTTGGAAAGTGGTTGCATCTGGACTAATTTGGGACCTGCGGATCGATTGGTACCATCCCCGAGCTTGTACGACCTTCGGAAGAGGTCGACCGACGAAATTCCCCCAAATCTGAGGAGATATTCTTGAATAACTTTTTTTGTGAAGGTCGGAGAGACTTGCAAGTAGGCTCTACCCCCACTAAATGGGGTAGCGCACATCGATCGGTACCATCCTTGAGCTTCTCCGACTTTCGGAAGGGTTAGGGTTAGGGTTAGGGATGAAAGCACATAGGAGAAAGAGATATTCTTGAATAACTTTTTTTTTGAAGGTCGGAGAGACTTGCAAGTAGGCTCTACCCCCACTAAATGGGGTCGCGCGCATCGATCGGTACCATCCTTGAGCTTCTCCGACTTTCGGAAGGGTTAGGGTTAGGGTTAGGGATGAAAGCACATAGGAGAAAGAGATATTCTTGAATAACTTTTTTTGTGAAGGTCGGAGAGACTTGCAAGTAGGCTCTACCCCCACTAAATAGGGTAGCGCGCATCGATCGGTACCATCCTTGAGCTTCTCCGACTTTCGGAAGGGTTAGGGTTAGGGTTAGGGATGAAAGCACATAGGAGAAAGAGATATTCTTGAATAACTTTTTTTGTGAAGGTCGGAGAGACTTGGAAAGTGGTTGCATCTGGACTAATTTGGGTCCTGCGGATCGATTGGTACCATCCCCGAGCTTGTACGACCTTCGGAAGAGGTCGACCGACGAAATTCCCCCAAATCTGAGGAGATATTCTTGAATAACTTTTTTTGTGAAGGTCGGAGAGACTTGCAAGTAGGCTCTACCCCCACTAAATGGGGTTGCGCGCATCGATCGGTACCATCCTTGAGCTTCTCCGACTTTCGGAAGGGTTAGGGTTAGGGTTAGGGATGAAAGCACATAGGAGAAAGAGATATTCTTGAATAACTTTTTTTGTGAAGGTCGGAGAGACTTGCAAGTAGGCTCTACCCCCACTAAATGGGGTTGCGCGCATCGATCGGTACCATCCTTGAGCTTCTCCGACTTTCGGAAGGGTTAGGGTTAGGGTTAGGGATGAAAGCACATAGGAGAAAGAGATATTCTTGAATAACTTTTTTTGTGAAGGTCGGAGAGACTTGCAAGTAGGCTCTACTCCCACTAAATGGGGTAGCGCGCATCGATCGGTACCATCCTTGAGCTTCTCCGACTTTCGGAAGGGTTAGGGTTAGGGTTAGGGATGAAAGCACATAGGAGAAAGAGATATTCTTGAATAACTTTTTTTGTGAAGGTCGGAGAGACTTGCAAGTTGGCTCTACCCCCACTAAATGGGGTAGCGCGCATCGATCGGTACCATCCTTGAGCTTCTCCGACTTTCGGAAGGGTTAGGGTTAGGGTTAGGGATGAAAGCACATAGGAGAAAGAGATATTCTTGAATAACTTTTTTTGTGAAGGTCGGAGAGACTTGCAAGTAGGCTCTGCCCCCACTAAATGGGGTAGCGCGCATCGATCGGTACCATCCTTGAGCTTCTCCGACTTTCGGAAGGGTTAGGGTTAGGGTTAGGGATGAAAGCACATAGGAGAAAGAGATATTCTTGAATAACTTTTTTTGTGAAGGTCGGAGAGACTTGGAAAGTGGTTGCATCTGGACTAATTTGGGTCCTGCGGATCGATTGGTACCATCCCCGAGCTTGTACGACCTTCGGAAGAGGTCGACCGACGAAATTCCCCCAAATCTGAGGAGATATTCTTGAATAACTTTTTTTGTGAAGGTCGGAGAGACTTGCAAGTAGGCTCTACCCCCACTAAATGGGGTTGCGCGCATCGATCGGTACCATCCTTGAGCTTCTCCGACTTTCGGAAGGGTTAGGGTTAGGGTTAGGGATGAAAGCACATAGGAGAAAGAGATATTCTTGAATAACTTTTTTTGTGAAGGTCGGAGAGACTTGCAAGTAGGCTCTACCCCCACTAAATGGGGTTGCGCGCATCGATCGGTACCATCCTTGAGCTTCTCCGACTTTCGGAAGGGTTAGGGTTAGGGTTAGGGATGAAAGCACATAGGAGAAAGAGATATTCTTGAATAACTTTTTTTGTGAAGGTCGGAGAGACTTGCAAGTAGGCTCTACTCCCACTAAATGGGGTAGCGCGCATCGATCGGTACCATCCTTGAGCTTCTCCGACTTTCGGAAGGGTTAGGGTTAGGGTTAGGGATGAAAGCACATAGGAGAAAGAGATATTCTTGAATAACTTTTTTTGTGAAGGTCGGAGAGACTTGCAAGTTGGCTCTACCCCCACTAAATGGGGTAGCGCGCATCGATCGGTACCATCCTTGAGCTTCTCCGACTTTCGGAAGGGTTAGGGTTAGGGTTAGGGATGAAAGCACATAGGAGAAAGAGATATTCTTGAATAACTTTTTTTGTGAAGGTCGGAGAGACTTGCAAGTAGGCTCTGCCCCCACTAAATGGGGTAGCGCGCATCGATCGGTACCATCCTTGAGCTTCTCCGACTTTCGGAAGGGTTAGGGTTAGGGTTAGGGATGAAAGCACATAGGAGAAAGAGATATTCTTGAATAACTTTTTTTGTGAAGGTCGGAGAGACTTGAAAAGTGGTTGCATCTGGACTAATTTGGGTCCTGCGGATCGATTGGTACCATCCCCGAGCTTGTACGACCTTCGGAAGAGGTCGACCGACGAAATTCCCCCAAATCTGAGGAGATATTCTTGAATAACTTTTTTTGTGAAGGTCGGAGAGACTTGCAAGTAGGCTCTACCCCCACTAAATGGGGTAGCGCGCATCGATCGGTACCATCCTTGAGCTTCTCCGACTTTCGGAAGGGTTAGGGTTAGGGTTAGGGATGAAAGCACATAGGAGAAAGAGATATTCTTGAATAACTTTTTTTGTGAAGGTCGGAGAGACTTGGAAAGTGGTTGCATCTGGACTAATTTGGGTCCTGCGGATCGATTGGTACCATCCCCGAGCTTGTACGACCTTCGGAAGAGGTCGACCGACGAAATTCCCCCAAATCTGAGGAGATATTCTTGAATTACTTTTTTTGTGAAGGTCGGAGAGACTTGCAAGTAGGCTCTACCCCCACTAAATGGGGTTGCGCGCATCGATCGGTACCATCCTTGAGCTTCTCAGACTTTCGGAAGGGTTAGGGTTAGGGTTAGGGATGAAAGCACATAGGAGAAAGAGATATTCTTGAATAACGTTTTTTGTGAAGGTCGGAGAGACTTGCAAGTAGGCTCTACCCCCACTAAATGGGGTAGCGCACATCGATCGGTACCATCCTTGAGCTTCTCCGACTTTCGGAAGGGTTAGGGTTAGGGTTAGGGATGAAAGCACATAGGAGAAAGAGATATTCTTGAATAACTTTTTTTGTGAAGGTCGGAGAGACTTGCAAGTAGGCTCTACCCCCACTAAATGGGGTAGCGCGCATCGATCGGTACCATCCTTGAGCTTCTCCGACTTTCGGAAGGGTTAGGGTTAGGGTTAGGGATGAAAGCACATAGGAGAAAGAGATATTCTTGAATAACTTTTTTTGTGAAGGTCGGAGAGACTTGCAAGTAGGCTCTACCCCCACTAAATGGGGTAGCGCGCATCGATCGGTACCATCCTTGAGCTTCTCCGACTTTCGGAAGGGTTAGGGTTAGGGTTAGGGATGAAAGCACATAGGAGAAAGAGATATTCTTGAATAACTTTTTTTGTGAAGGTCGGAGAGACTTGCAAGTAGGCTCTACCCCCACTAAATGGGGTAGCGCGCATCGATCGGAACCATCCTTGAGCTTCTCCGACTTTCGGAAGGGTTAGGGTTAGGGTTAGGGATGAAAGCACATAGGAGAAAGAGATATTCTTGAATAACTTTTTTTGTGAAGGTCGGAGAGACTTGGAAAGTGGTTGCATCTGGACTAATTTGGGTCCTGCGGATCGATTGGTACCATCCCCGAGCTTGTACGACCTTCGGAAGAGGTCGACCGACGAAATTCCCCCAAATCTGAGGAGATATTCTTGAATAACTTTTTTTGTGAAGGTCGGAGAGACTTGCAAGTAGGCTTTACCCCCACTAAATGGGGTAGCGCGCATCGATCTGTACCATCATTGAGCTTCTCCGACTTTCGGAAGGGTTAGGGTTAGGGTTAGGGATGAAAGCACATAGGAGAAAGAGATATTCTTGAATAACTTTTTTTGTGAAGGTCGGAGAGACTTGCAAGTAGGCTCTACCCCCACTAAATGGGGTAGCGCACATCGATCGGTACCATCCTTGAGCTTCTCCGACTTTCGGAAGGGTTAGGGTTAGGGTTAGGGATGAAAGCACATAGGAGAAAGAGATATTCTTGAATAACTTTTTTTGTGAAGGTCGGAGAGACTTGCAAGTAGGCTCTACCCCTACTAAATGGGGTAGCGCGCATCGATCGGTACCATCCTTGAGCTTCTCCGACTTTCGGAAGGGTTAGGGTTAGGGTTAGGGATGAAAGCACATAGGAGAAAGAGATATTCTTGAATAACTTTTTTTGTGAAGGTCGGAGAGACTTGCAAGTAGGCTCTACCCCCACTAAATAGGGTAGCGCGCATCGATCGGTACCATCCTTGAGCTTCTCCGACTTTCGGAAGGGTTAGGGTTAGGGTTAGGGATGAAAGCACATAGGAGAAAGAGATATTCTTGAATAACTTTTTTTGTGAAGGTCGGAGAGACTTGGAAAGTGGTTGCATCTGGACTAATTTGGGTCCTGCGGATCGATTGGTACCATCCCCGAGCTTGTACGACCTTCGGAAGAGGTCGACCGACGAAATTCCCCCAAATCTGAGGAGATATTCTTGAATAACTTTTTTTGTGAAGGTCGGAGAGACTTGCAAGTAGGCTCTACCCCCACTAAATGGGGTAGCGCACATCGATCGGTACCATCCTTGAGCTTCTCCGACTTTCGGAAGGGTTAGGGTTAGGGTTAGGGATGAAAGCACATAGGAGAAAGAGATATTCTTGAATAACTTTTTTTGTGAAGGTCGGAGAGACTTGCAAGTAGGCTCTACCCCCACTAAATGGGGTAGCGCGCATCGATCGGTACCATCCTTGAGCTTCTCCGACTTTCGGAAGGGTTAGGGTTAGGGTTAGGGATGAAAGCACATAGGAGAAAGAGATATTCTTGAATAACTTTTTTTGTGAAGGTCGGAGAGACTTGGAAAGTGGTTGCATCTGGACTAATTTGGGTCCTGCGGATCGATTGGTACCATCCCCGAGCTTGTACGACCTTCGGAAGAGGTCGACCGACGAAATTCCCCCAAATCTGAGGAGATATTCTTGAATAACTTTTTTTGTGAAGGTCGGAGAGACTTGCAAGTAGGCTTTACCCCCACTAAATGGGGTAGCGCGCATCGATCTGTACCATCATTGAGCTTCTCCGACTTTCGGAAGGGTTAGGGTTAGGGTTAGGGATGAAAGCACATAGGAGAAAGAGATATTCTTGAATAACTTTTTTTGTGAAGGTCGGAGAGACTTGCAAGTAGGCTCTACCCCCACTAAATGGGGTAGCGCACATCGATCGGTACCATCCTTGAGCTTCTCCGACTTTCGGAAGGGTTAGGGTTAGGGTTAGGGATGAAAGCACATAGGAGAAAGAGATATTCTTGAATAACTTTTTTTGTGAAGGTCGGAGAGACTTGCAAGTAGGCTCTACCCCCACTAAATGGGGTAGCGCGCATCGATCGGTACCATCCTTGAGCTTCTCCGACTTTCGGAAGGGTTAGGGTTAGGGTTAGGGATGAAAGCACATAGGAGAAAGAGATATTCTTGAATAACTTTTTTTGTGAAGGTCGGAGAGACTTGCAAGTAGGCTCTACCCCCACTAAATAGGGTAGCGCGCATCGATCGGTACCATCCTTGAGCTTCTCCGACTTTCGGAAGGGTTAGGGTTAGGGTTAGGGATGAAAGCACATAGGAGAAAGAGATATTCTTGAATAACTTTTTTTGTGAAGGTCGGAGAGACTTGGAAAGTGGTTGCATCTGGACTAATTTGGGTCCTGCGGATCGATTGGTACCATCCCCGAGCTTGTACGACCTTCGGAAGAGGTCGACCGACGAAATTCCCCCAAATCTGAGGAGATATTCTTGAATAACTTTTTTTGTGAAGGTCGGAGAGACTTGCAAGTAGGCTCTACCCCCACTAAATGGGGTAGCGCACATCGATCGGTACCATCCTTGAGCTTCTCCGACTTTCGGAAGGGTTAGGGTTAGGGTTAGGGATGAAAGCACATAGGAGAAAGAGATATTCTTGAATAACTTTTTTTGTGAAGGTCGGAGAGACTTGCAAGTAGGCTCTACCCCCACTAAATGGGGTAGCGCGCATCGATCGGTACCATCCTTGAGCTTCTCCGACTTTCAGAAGGGTTAGGGTTAGGGTTAGGGATGAAAGCACATAGGAGAAAGAGATATTCTTGAATAACTTTTTTTGTGAAGGTCGGAGAGACTTGCAAGTAGGCTCTACCCCCACTAAATGGGGTAGCGCGCATCGATCGGTACCATCCTTGAGCTTCTCCGACTTTCGGAAGGGTTAGGGTTAGGGTTAGGGATGAAAGCACATAGGAGAAAGAGATATTCTTGAATAACTTTTTTTGTGAAGGTCGGAGAGACTTGGAAAGTGGTTGCATCTGGACTAATTTGGGTCCTGCGGATCGATTGGTACCATCCCCGAGCTTGTACGACCTTCGGAAGAGGTCGACCGACGAAATTCCCCCAAATCTGAGGAGATATTCTTGAATAACTTTTTTTGTGAAGGTCGGAGAGACTTGCAAGTAGGCTCTACCCCCACTAAATGGGGTAGCGCACATCGATCGGTACCATCCTTGAGCTTCTCCGACTTTCGGAAGGGTTAGGGTTAGGGTTAGGGATGAAAGCACATAGGAGAAAGAGATATTCTTGAATAACTTTTTTTGTGAAGGTCGGAGAGACTTGCAAGTAGGCTCTACCCCCACTAAATGGGGTAGCGCGCATCGATCGGTACCATCCTTGAGCTTCTCCGACTTTCAGAAGGGTTAGGGTTAGGGTTAGGGATGAAAGCACATAGGAGAAAGAGATATTCTTGAATAACTTTTTTTGTGAAGGTCGGAGAGACTTGCAAGTAGGCTCTACCCCCACTAAATGGGGTAGCGCGCATCGATCGGTACCATCCTTGAGCTTCTCCGACTTTCGGAAGGGTTAGGGTTAGGGTTAGGGATGAAAGCACATAGGAGAAAGAGATATTCTTGAATAACTTTTTTGGTGAAGGTCGGAGAGACTTGCAAGTAGGCTCTACCCCCACTAAATGGGGTAGCGCGCATCGATCGGTACCATCCTTGAGCTTCTCCGACTTTCGGAAGGGTTAGGGTTAGGGTTAGGGATGAAAGCACATAGGAGAAAGAGATATTCTTGAATAACTTTTTTTGTGAAGGTCGGAGAGACTTGGAAAGTGGTTGCATCTGGACTAATTTGGGACCTGCGGATCGATTGGTACCATCCCCGAGCTTGTACGACCTTCGGAAGAGGTCGACCGACGAAATTCCCCCAAATCTGAGGAGATATTCTTGAATAACTTTTTTTGTGAAGGTCGGAGAGACTTGCAAGTAGGCTCTACCCCCACTAAATGGGGTAGCGCACATCGATCGGTACCATCCTTGAGCTTCTCCGACTTTCGGAAGGGTTAGGGTTAGGGTTAGGGATGAAAGCACATAGGAGAAAGAGATATTCTTGAATAACTTTTTTTTTGAAGGTCGGAGAGACTTGCAAGTAGGCTCTACCCCCACTAAATGGGGTCGCGCGCATCGATCGGTACCATCCTTGAGCTTCTCCGACTTTCGGAAGGGTTAGGGTTAGGGTTAGGGATGAAAGCACATAGGAGAAAGAGATATTCTTGAATAACTTTTTTTGTGAAGGTCGGAGAGACTTGCAAGTAGGCTCTACCCCCACTAAATAGGGTAGCGCGCATCGATCGGTACCATCCTTGAGCTTCTCCGACTTTCGGAAGGGTTAGGGTTAGGGTTAGGGATGAAAGCACATAGGAGAAAGAGATATTCTTGAATAACTTTTTTTGTGAAGGTCGGAGAGACTTGGAAAGTGGTTGCATCTGGACTAATTTGGGTCCTGCGGATCGATTGGTACCATCCCCGAGCTTGTACGACCTTCTGAAGAGGTCGACCGACGAAATTCCCCCAAATCTGAGGAGATATTCTTGAATAACTTTTTTTGTGAAGGTCGGAGAGACTTGCAAGTAGGCTCTACCCCCACTAAATGGGGTTGCGCGCATCGATCGGTACCATCCTTGAGCTTCTCCGACTTTCGGAAGGGTTAGGGTTAGGGTTAGGGATGAAAGCACATAGGAGAAAGAGATATTCTTGAATAACTTTTTTTGTGAAGGTCGGAGAGACTTGCAAGTAGGCTCTACCCCCACTAAATGGGGTTGCGCGCATCGATCGGTACCATCCTTGAGCTTCTCCGACTTTCGGAAGGGTTAGGGTTAGGGTTAGGGATGAAAGCACATAGGAGAAAGAGATATTCTTGAATAACTTTTTTTGTGAAGGTCGGAGAGACTTGCAAGTAGGCTCTACTCCCACTAAATGGGGTAGCGCGCATCGATCGGTACCATCCTTGAGCTTCTCCGACTTTCGGAAGGGTTAGGGTTAGGGTTAGGGATGAAAGCACATAGGAGAAAGAGATATTCTTGAATAACTTTTTTTGTGAAGGTCGGAGAGACTTGCAAGTTGGCTCTACCCCCACTAAATGGGGTAGCGCGCATCGATCGGTACCATCCTTGAGCTTCTCCGACTTTCGGAAGGGTTAGGGTTAGGGTTAGGGATGAAAGCACATAGGAGAAAGAGATATTCTTGAATAACTTTTTTTGTGAAGGTCGGAGAGACTTGCAAGTAGGCTCTGCCCCCACTAAATGGGGTAGCGCGCATCGATCGGTACCATCCTTGAGCTTCTCCGACTTTCGGAAGGGTTAGGGTTAGGGTTAGGGATGAAAGCACATAGGAGAAAGAGATATTCTTGAATAACTTTTTTTGTGAAGGTCGGAGAGACTTGAAAAGTGGTTGCATCTGGACTAATTTGGGTCCTGCGGATCGATTGGTACCATCCCCGAGCTTGTACGACCTTCGGAAGAGGTCGACCGACGAAATTCCCCCAAATCTGAGGAGATATTCTTGAATAACTTTTTTTGTGAAGGTCGGAGAGACTTGCAAGTAGGCTCTACCCCCACTAAATGGGGTAGCGCGCATCGATCGGTACCATCCTTGAGCTTCTCCGACTTTCGGAAGGGTTAGGGTTAGGGTTAGGGATGAAAGCACATAGGAGAAAGAGATATTCTTGAATAACTTTTTTTGTGAAGGTCGGAGAGACTTGGAAAGTGGTTGCATCTGGACTAATTTGGGTCCTGCGGATCGATTGGTACCATCCCCGAGCTTGTACGACCTTCGGAAGAGGTCGACCGACGAAATTCCCCCAAATCTGAGGAGATATTCTTGAATAACTTTTTTTGTGAAGGTCGGAGAGACTTGCAAGTAGGCTCTACCCCCACTAAATGGGGTTGCGCGCATCGATCGGTACCATCCTTGAGCTTCTCCGACTTTCGGAAGGGTTAGGGTTAGGGTTAGGGATGAAAGCACATAGGAGAAAGAGATATTCTTGAATAACTTTTTTTGTGAAGGTCGGAGAGACTTGCAAGTAGGCTCTACCCCCACTAAATGGGGTAGCGCGCATCGATCGGTACCATCCTTGAGCTTCTCCGACTTTCGGAAGGGTTAGGGTTAGGGTTAGGGATGAAAGCACATAGGAGAAAGAGATATTCTTGAATAACTTTTTTTGTGAAGGTCGGAGAGACTTGGAAAGTGGTTGCATCTGGACTAATTTGGGTCCTGCGGATCGATTGGTACCATCCCCGAGCTTGTACGACCTTCGGAAGAGGTCGACCGACGAAATTCCCCCAAATCTGAGGAGATATTCTTGAATAACTTTTTTTGTGAAGGTCGGAGAGACTTGCAAGTAGGCTCTACCCCCACTAAATGGGGTTGCGCGCATCGATCGGTACCATCCTTGAGCTTCTCCGACTTTCGGAAGGGTTAGGGTTAGGGTTAGGGATGAAAGCACATAGGAGAAAGAGATATTCTTGAATAACTTTTTTTGTGAAGGTCGGAGAGACTTGCAAGTAGGCTCTACCCCCACTAAATGGGGTAGCGCGCATCGATCGGTACCATCCTTGAGCTTCTCCGACTTTCGGAAGGGTTAGGGTTAGGGTTAGGGATGAAAGCACATAGGAGAAAGAGATATTCTTGAATAACTTTTTTTGTGAAGGTCGGAGAGACTTGGAAAGTGGTTGCATCTGGACTAATTTGGGTCCTGCGGATCGATTGGTACCATCCCCGAGCTTGTACGACCTTCGGAAGAGGTCGACCGACGAAATTCCCCCAAATCTGAGGAGATATTCTTGAATTACTTTTTTTGTGAAGGTCGGAGAGACTTGCAAGTAGGCTCTACCCCCACTAAATGGGGTTGCACGCATCGATCGGTACCATCCTTGAGCTTCTCCGACTTTCGGAAGGGTTAGGGTTAGGGTTAGGGATGAAAGCACATAGGAGAAAGAGATATTCTTGAATAACTTTTTTTGTGAAGGTCGGAGAGACTTGGAAAGTGGTTGCATCTGGACTAATTTGGGTCCTGCGGATCGATTGGTACCATCCCCGAGCTTGTACGACCTTCGGAAGAGGTCGACCGACGAAATTCCCCCAAATCTGAGGAGATATTCTTGAATTACTTTTTTTGTGAAGGTCGGAGAGACTTGCAAGTAGGCTCTACCCCCACTAAATGGGGTTGCACGCATCGATCGGTACCATCCTTGAGCTTCTCCGACTTTCGGAAGGGTTAGGGTTAGGGTTAGGGATGAAAGCACATAGGAGAAAGAGATATTCTTGAATAACTTTTTTTGTGAAGGTCGGAGAGACTTGCAAGTAGGCTCTACCCCCACTAAATGGGGTAACGCGCATCGATCAGTACCATCCTTGAGCTTCTCCGACTTTCGGAAGGGTTAGGGTTAGGGTTAGGGATGAAAGCACATAGGAGAAAGAGATATTCTTGAATAACTTTTTTTGTGAAGGTCGGAGAGACTTGCAAGTAGGCTCTACCCCCACTAAATGGGGTAGCGCGCATCGATCGGTACCATCCTTGAGCTTCTCCGACTTTCGGAAGGGTTAGGGTTAGGGTTAGGGATGAAAGCACATAGGAGAAAGAGATATTCTTGAATAACTTTTTTTGTGAAGGTCGGAGAGACTTGCAAGTAGGCTCTGCCCCCACTAAATGGGGTAGCGCGCATCGATCGGTACCATCCTTGAGCTTCTCCGACTTTCGGAAGGGTTAGGGTTAGGGTTAGGGATGAAAGCACATAGGAGAAAGAGATATTCTTGAATAACTTTTTTTGTGAAGGTCGGAGAGACTTGGAAAGTGGTTGCATCTGGACTAATTTGGGTCCTGCGGATCGATTGGTACCATCTCCGAGCTTGTACGACCTTCGGAAGAGGTCGACCGACGAAATTCCCCCAAATCTGAGGAGATATTCTTGAATAACTTTTTTTGTGAAGGTCGGAGAGACTTGCAAGTAGGCTCTACCCCCACTAAATGGGGTTGCGCGCATCGATCGGTACCATCCTTGAGCTTCTCCGACTTTCGGAAGGGTTAGGGTTAGGGTTAGGGATGAAAGCACATAGGAGAAAGAGATATTCTTGAATAACTTTTTTTGTGAAGGTCGGAGAGACTTGCAAGTAGGCTCTACCCCCACTAAATGGGGTAGCGCGCATCGATCGGTACCATCCTTGAGCTTCTCCGACTTTCGGAAGGGTTAGGGTTAGGGTTAGGGATGAAAGCACATAGGAGAAAGAGATATTCTTGAATAACTTTTTTTGTGAAGGTCGGAGAGACTTGGAAAGTGGTTGCATCTGGACTAATTTGGGTCCTGCGGATCGATTGGTACCATCCCCGAGCTTGTACGACCTTCGGAAGAGGTCGACCGACGAAATTCCCCCAAATCTGAGGAGATATTCTTGAATTACTTTTTTTGTGAAGGTCGGAGAGACTTGCAAGTAGGCTCTACCCCCACTAAATGGGGTTGCGCGCATCGATCGGTACCATCCTTGAGCTTCTCCGACTTTCGGAAGGGTTAGGGTTAGGGTTAGGGATGAAAGCACATAGGAGAAAGAGATATTCTTGAATAACTTTTTTTGTGAAGGTCGGAGAGACTTGCAAGTAGGCTCTACCCCCACTAAATGGGGTAACGCGCATCGATCGGTACCATCCTTGAGCTTCTCCGACTTTCGGAAGGGTTAGGGTTAGGGTTAGGGATGAAAGCACATAGGAGAAAGAGATATTCTTGAATAACTTTTTTTGTGAAGGTCGGAGAGACTTGCAAGTAGGCTCTACCCCCACTAAATGGGGTAGCGCGCATCGATCGGTACCATCCTTGAGCTTCTCCGACTTTCGGAAGGGTTAGGGTTAGGGTTAGGGATGAAAGCACATAGGAGAAAGATATATTCTTGAATAACTTTTTTTGTGAAGGTCGGAGAGACTTGCAAGTAGGCTCTGCCCCCACTAAATGGGGTAGCGCGCATCGATCGGTACCATCCTTGAGCTTCTCCGACTTTCGGAAGGGTTAGGGTTAGGGTTAGGGATGAAAGCACATAGGAGAAAGAGATATTCTTGAATAACTTTTTTTGTGAAGGTCGGAGAGACTTGCAAGTAGGCTCTACCCCCACTAAATGGGGTAGCGCGCATCGATCGGTACCATCCTTGAGCTTCTCCGACTTTCGGAAGGGTTAGGGTTAGGGTTAGGGATGAAAGCACATAGGAGAAAGATATATTCTTGAATAACTTTTTTTGTGAAGGTCGGAGAGACTTGCAAGTAGGCTCTGCCCCCACTAAATGGGGTAGCGCGCATCGATCGGTACCATCCTTGAGCTTCTCCGACTTTCGGAAGGGTTAGGGTTAGGGTTAGGGATGAAAGCACATAGGAGAAAGAGATATTCTTGAATAACTTTTTTTGTGAAGGTCGGAGAGACTTGGAAAGTGGTTGCATCTGGACTAATTTGGGTCCTGCGGATCGATTGGTACCATCTCCGAGCTTGTACGACCTTCGGAAGAGGTCGACCGACGAAATTCCCCCAAATCTGAGGAGATATTCTTGAATAACTTTTTTTGTGAAGGTCGGAGAGACTTGCAAGTAGGCTCTAC
Organism: Limanda limanda; assembly: GCF_963576545.1. Lineage (NCBI taxonomy): Eukaryota > Metazoa > Chordata > Actinopteri > Pleuronectiformes > Pleuronectidae > Limanda > Limanda limanda. Next base: position 321,915 of record NW_026870507.1, read on the forward strand.
CCCCACTAAATGGGGTTGCGCGCATCGATCGGTACCATCCTTGAGCTTCTCCGACTTTCGGAAGGGTTAGGGTTAGGGTTAGGGATGAAAGCACATAGGAGAAAGAGATATTCTTGAATAACTTTTTTTGTGAAGGTCGGAGAGACTTGGAAAGTGGTTGCATCTGGACTAATTTGGGTCCTGCGGATCGATTGGTACCATCCCCGAGCTTGTACGACCTTCGAAAGAGGTCGACCGACGAAATTCCCCCAAATCTGAGGAGATATTCTTGAATAACTTTTTTTGTGAAGGTCGGAGAGACTTGCAAGTAGGCTCTACCCCCACTAAATGGGGTAGCGCGCATCGATCGGTACCATCCTTGAGCTTCTCCGACTTTCGGAAGGGTTAGGGTTAGGGTTAGGGATGAAAGCACATAGGAGAAAGAGATATTCTTGAATAACTTTTTTTGTGAAGGTCGGAGAGACTTGGAAAGTGGTTGCATCTGGACTAATTTGGGTCCTGCGGATCGATTGGTACCATCCCCGAGCTTGTACGACCTTCGGAAGAGGTCGACCGACGAAATTCCCCCAAATCTGAGGAGATATTCTTGAATAACTTTTTTTGTGAAGGTCGGAGAGACTTGCAAGTAGGCTCTACCCCCACTAAATGGGGTTGCGCGCATCGATCGGTACCATCCTTGAGCTTCTCCGACTTTCGGAAGGGTTAGGGTTAGGGTTAGGGATGAAAGCACATAGGAGAAAGAGATATTCTTGAATAACTTTTTTTGTGAAGGTCGGAGAGACTTGGAAAGTGGTTGCATCTGGACTAATTTGGGTCCTGCGGATCGATTGGTACCATCCCCGAGCTTGTACGACCTTCGAAAGAGGTCGACCGACGAAATTCCCCCAAATCTGAGGAGATATTCTTGAATAACTTTTTTTGTGAAGGTCGGAGAGACTTGAAAGTAGGCTCTACCCCCACTAAATGGGGTAGCGCGCATCGATCGGTACCATCCTTGAGCTTCTCCGACTTTCGGAAGGGTTAGGGTTAGGGTTAGGGATGAAAGCACATAGGAGAAAGAGATATTCTTGAATAACTTTTTTTGTGAAGGTCGGAGAGACTTGGAAAGTGGTTGCATCTGGACTAATTTGGGTCCTGCGGATCGATTGGTACCATCCCCGAGCTTGTACGACCTTCGGAAGAGGTCGACCGACGAAATTCCCCCAAATCTGAGGAGATATTCTTGAATAACTTTTTTTGTGAAGGTCGGAGAGACTTGCAAGTAGGCTCTACCCCCACTAAATGGGGTTGCGCGCATCGATCGGTACCATCCTTGAGCTTCTCCGACTTTCGGAAGGGTTAGGGTTAGGGTTAGGGATGAAAGCACATAGGAGAAAGAGATATTCTTGAATAACTTTTTTTGTGAAGGTCGGAGAGACTTGCAAGTAGGCTCTACCCCCACTAAATGGGGTAGCGCGCATCGATCAGTACCATCCTTGAGCTTCTCCGACTTTCGGAAGGGTTAGGGTTAGGGTTAGGGATGAAAGCACATAGGAGAAAGAGATATTCTTGAATAACTTTTTTTGTGAAGGTCGGAGAGACTTGGAAAGTGGTTGCATCTGGACTAATTTGGGTCCTGCGGATCGATTGGTACCATCCCCGAGCTTGTACGACCTTCGGAAGAGGTCGACCGACGAAATTCCCCCAAATCTGAGGAGATATTCTTGAATTACTTTTTTTGTGAAGGTCGGAGAGACTTGCAAGTAGGCTCTACCCCCACTAAATGGGGTTGCGCGCATCGATCAGTACCATCCTTGAGCTTCTCCGACTTTCGGAAGGGTTAGGGTTAGGGTTAGGGATGAAAGCACATAGGAGAAAGAGATATTCTTGAATAACTTTTTTTGTGAAGGTCGGAGAGACTTGGAAAGTGGTTGCATCTGGACTAATTTGGGTCCTGCGGATCGATTGGTACCATCCCCGAGCTTGTACGACCTTCGGAAGAGGTCGACCGACGAAATTCCCCCAAATCTGAGGAGATATTCTTGAATTACTTTTTTTGTGAAGGTCGGAGAGACTTGCAAGTAGGCTCTACCCCCACTAAATGGGGTTGCGCGCATCGATCGGTACCATCCTTGAGCTTCTCAGACTTTCGGAAGGGTTAGGGTTAGGGTTAGGGATGAAAGCACATAGGAGAAAGAGATATTCTTGAATAACGTTTTTTGTGAAGGTCGGAGAGACTTGCAAGTAGGCTCTACCCCCACTAAATGGGGTAGCGCGCATCGATCGGTACCATCCTTGAGCTTCTCCGACTTTCGGAAGGGTTAGGGTTAGGGTTAGGGATGAAAGCACATAGGAGAAAGAGATATTCTTGAATAACTTTTTTTGTGAAGGTCGGAGAGACTTGCAAGTAGGCTCTACCCCCACTAAATGGGGTAGCGCGCATCGATCGGTACCATCCTTGAGCTTCTCCGACTTTCGGAAGGGTTAGGGTTAGGGTTAGGGATGAAAGCACATAGGAGAAAGAGATATTCTTGAATAACTTTTTTTGTGAAGGTCGGAGAGACTTGCAAGTAGGCTCTACCCCCACTAAATGGGGTAGCGCGCATCGATCGGTACCATCCTTGAGCTTCTCCGACTTTCGGAAGGGTTAGGGTTAGGGTTAGGGATGAAAGCACATAGGAGAAAGAGATATTCTTGAATAACTTTTTTTGTGAAGGTCGGAGAGACTTGCAAGTAGGCTCTACCCCCACTAAATGGGGTAGCGCGCATCGATCAGTACCATCCTTGAGCTTCTCCGACTTTCGGAAGGGTTAGGGTTAGGGATGAAAGCACATAGGAGAAAGAGATATTCTTGAATAACTTTTTTTGTGAAGGTCGGAGAGACTTGGAAAGTGGTTGCATCTGGACTAATTTGGGTCCTGCGGATCGATTGGTACCATCCCCGAGCTTGTACGACCTTCGGAAGAGGTCGACCGACGAAATTCCCCCAAATCTGAGGAGATATTCTTGAATAACTTTTTTTGTGAAGGTCGGAGAGACTTGCAAGTAGGCTTTACCCCCACTAAATGGGGTAGCGCGCATCGATCTGTACCATCATTGAGCTTCTCCGACTTTCGGAAGGGTTAGGGTTAGGGTTAGGGATGAAAGCACATAGGAGAAAGAGATATTCTTGAATAACTTTTTTTGTGAAGGTCGGAGAGACTTGCAAGTAGGCTCTACCCCCACTAAATGGGGTAGCGCGCATCGATCGGTACCATCCTTGAGCTTCTCCGACTTTCGGAAGGGTTAGGGTTAGGGTTAGGGATGAAAGCACATAGGAGAAAGAGATATTCTTGAATAACTTTTTTTGTGAAGGTCGGAGAGACTTGCAAGTAGGCTCTACCCCCACTAAATAGGGTAACGCGCATCGATCGGTACCATCCTTGAGCTTCTCCGACTTTCGGAAGGGTTAGGGTTAGGGTTAGGGATGAAAGCACATAGGAGAAAGAGATATTCTTGAATAACTTTTTTTGTGAAGGTCGGAGAGACTTGGAAAGTGGTTGCATCTGGACTAATTTGGGTCCTGCGGATCGATTGGTACCATCCCCGAGCTTGTACGACCTTCGGAAGAGGTCGACCGACGAAATTCCCCCAAATCTGAGGAGATATTCTTGAATAACTTTTTTTGTGAAGGTCGGAGAGACTTGCAAGTAGGCTCTACCCCCACTAAATGGGGTAGCGCACATCGATCGGTACCATCCTTGAGCTTCTCCGACTTTCGGAAGGGTTAGGGTTAGGGTTAGGGATGAAAGCACATAGGAGAAAGAGATATTCTTGAATAACTTTTTTTGTGAAGGTCGGAGAGACTTGCAAGTAGGCTCTACCCCCACTAAATGGGGTAGCGCGCATCGATCGGTACCATCCTTGAGCTTCTCCGACTTTCGGAAGGGTTAGGGTTAGGGTTAGGGATGAAAGCACATAGGAGAAAGAGATATTCTTGAATAACTTTTTTTGTGAAGGTCGGAGAGACTTGCAAGTAGGCTCTGCCCCCACTAAATGGGGTAGCGCGCATCGATCGGTACCATCCTTGAGCTTCTCCGACTTTCGGAAGGGTTAGGGTTAGGGTTAGGGATGAAAGCACATAGGAGAAAGAGATATTCTTGAATAACTTTTTTTGTGAAGGTCGGAGAGACTTGGAAAGTGGTTGCATCTGGACTAATTTGGGTCCTGCGGATCGATTGGTACCATCTCCGAGCTTGTACGACCTTCGGAAGAGGTCGACCGACGAAATTCCCCCAAATCTGAGGAGATATTCTTGAATAACTTTTTTTGTGAAGGTCGGAGAGACTTGCAAGTAGGCTCTACCCCCACTAAATGGGGTAGCGCGCATCGATCGGTACCATCCTTGAGCTTCTCCGACTTTCGGAAGGGTTAGGGTTAGGGTTAGGGATGAAAGCACATAGGAGAAAGAGATATTCTTGAATAACTTTTTTTGTGAAGGTCGGAGAGACTTGGAAAGTGGTTGCATCTGGACTAATTTGGGTCCTGCGGATCGATTGGTACCATCCCCGAGCTTGTACGACCTTCGGAAGAGGTCGACCGACGAAATTCCCCCAAATCTGAGGAGATATTCTTGAATAACTTTTTTTGTGAAGGTCGGAGAGACTTGCAAGTAGGCTCTACCCCCACTAAATGGGGTTGCGCGCATCGATCGGTACCATCCTTGAGCTTCTCCGACTTTCGGAAGGGTTAGGGTTAGGGTTAGGGATGAAAGCACATAGGAGAAAGAGATATTCTTGAATAACTTTTTTTGTGAAGGTCGGAGAGACTTGGAAAGTGGTTGCATCTGGACTAATTTGGGTCCTGCGGATCGATTGGTACCATCCCCGAGCTTGTACGACCTTCGAAAGAGGTCGACCGACGAAATTCCCCCAAATCTGAGGAGATATTCTTGAATAACTTTTTTTGTGAAGGTCGGAGAGACTTGCAAGTAGGCTCTACCCCCACTAAATGGGGTAGCGCACATCGATCGGTACCATCCTTGAGCTTCTCCGACTTTCGGAAGGGTTAGGGTTAGGGTTAGGGATGAAAGCACATAGGAGAAAGAGATATTCTTGAATAACTTTTTTTGTGAAGGTCGGAGAGACTTGGAAAGTGGTTGCATCTGGACTAATTTGGGTCCTGCGGATCGATTGGTACCATCTCCGAGCTTGTACGACCTTCGGAAGAGGTCGACCGACGAAATTCCCCCAAATCTGAGGAGATATTCTTGAATAACTTTTTTTGTGAAGGTCGGAGAGACTTGCAAGTAGGCTCTACCCCCACTAAATGGGGTAGCGCGCATCGATCGGTACCATCCTTGAGCTTCTCCGACTATCGGAAGGGTTAGGGTTAGGGTTAGGGATGAAAGCACATAGGAGAAAGAGATATTCTTGAATAACTTTTTTTGTGAAGGTCGGAGAGACTTGGAAAGTGGTTGCATCTGGACTAATTTGGGTCCTGCGGATCGATTGGTACCATCCCCGAGCTTGTACGACCTTCGGAAGAGGTCGACCGACGAAATTCCCCCAAATCTGAGGAGATATTCTTGAATAACTTTTTTTGTGAAGGTCGGAGAGACTTGCAAGTAGGCTCTACCCCCACTAAATGGGGTTGCGCGCATCGATCGGAACCATCCTTGAGCTTCTCCGACTTTCGGAAGGGTTAGGGTTAGGGTTAGGGATGAAAGCACATAGGAGAAAGAGATATTCTTGAATAACTTTTTTTGTGAAGGTCGGAGAGACTTGCAAGTAGGCTCTACCCCCACTAAATGGGGTAGCGCGCATCGATCAGTACCATCCTTGAGCTTCTCCGACTTTCGGAAGGGTTAGGGTTAGGGTTAGGGATGAAAGCACATAGGAGAAAGAGATATTCTTGAATAACTTTTTTTGTGAAGGTCGGAGAGACTTGGAAAGTGGTTGCATCTGGACTAATTTGGGTCCTGCGGATCGATTGGTACCATCCCCGAGCTTGTACGACCTTCGGAAGAGGTCGACCGACGAAATTCCCCCAAATCTGAGGAGATATTCTTGAATTACTTTTTTTGTGAAGGTCGGAGAGACTTGCAAGTAGGCTCTACCCCCACTAAATGGGGTTGCGCGCATCGATCGGTACCATCCTTGAGCTTCTCCGACTTTCGGAAGGGTTAGGGTTAGGGTTAGGGATGAAAGCACATAGGAGAAAGAGATATTCTTGAATAACTTTTTTTGTGAAGGTCGGAGAGACTTGGAAAGTGGTTGCATCTGGACTAATTTGGGTCCTGCGGATCGATTGGTACCATCCCCGAGCTTGTACGACCTTCGGAAGAGGTCGACCGACGAAATTCCCCCAAATCTGAGGAGATATTCTTGAATTACTTTTTTTGTGAAGGTCGGAGAGACTTGCAAGTAGGCTCTACCCCCACTAAATGGGGTTGCGCGCATCGATCGGTACCATCCTTGAGCTTCTCAGACTTTCGGAAGGGTTAGGGTTAGGGTTAGGGATGAAAGCACATAGGAGAAAGAGATATTCTTGAATAACGTTTTTTGTGAAGGTCGGAGAGACTTGCAAGTAGGCTCTACCCCCACTAAATGGGGTAGCGCGCATCGATCGGTACCATCCTTGAGCTTCTCCGACTTTCGGAAGGGTTAGGGTTAGGGTTAGGGATGAAAGCACATAGGAGAAAGAGATATTCTTGAATAACTTTTTTTGTGAAGGTCGGAGAGACTTGCAAGTAGGCTCTACCCCCACTAAATGGGGTAGCGCGCATCGATCGGTACCATCCTTGAGCTTCTCCGACTTTCGGAAGGGTTAGGGTTAGGGTTAGGGATGAAAGCACATAGGAGAAAGAGATATTCTTGAATAACTTTTTTTGTGAAGGTCGGAGAGACTTGCAAGTAGGCTCTACCCCCACTAAATGGGGTAGCGCGCATCGATCGGTACCATCCTTGAGCTTCTCCGACTTTCGGAAGGGTTAGGGTTAGGGTTAGGGATGAAAGCACATAGGAGAAAGAGATATTCTTGAATAACTTTTTTTGTGAAGGTCGGAGAGACTTGCAAGTAGGCTCTACCCCCACTAAATGGGGTAGCGCGCATCGATCGGTACCATCCTTGAGCTTCTCCGACTTTCGGAAGGGTTAGGGTTAGGGTTAGGGATGAAAGCACATAGGAGAAAGAGATATTCTTGAATAACTTTTTTTGTGAAGGTCGGAGAGACTTGGAAAGTGGTTGCATCTGGACTAATTTGGGTCCTGCGGATCGATTGGTACCATCCCCGAGCTTGTACGACCTTCGGAAGAGGTCGACCGACGAAATTCCCCCAAATCTGAGGAGATATTCTTGAATAACTTTTTTTGTGAAGGTCGGAGAGACTTGCAAGTAGGCTTTACCCCCACTAAATGGGGTAGCGCGCATCGATCTGTACCATCATTGAGCTTCTCCGACTTTCGGAAGGGTTAGGGTTAGGGTTAGGGATGAAAGCACATAGGAGAAAGAGATATTCTTGAATAACTTTTTTTGTGAAGGTCGGAGAGACTTGCAAGTAGGCTCTACCCCCACTAAATGGGGTAGCGCGCATCGATCGGTACCATCCTTGAGCTTCTCCGACTTTCGGAAGGGTTAGGGTTAGGGTTAGGGATGAAAGCACATAGGAGAAAGAGATATTCTTGAATAACTTTTTTTGTGAAGGTCGGAGAGACTTGCAAGTAGGCTCTACCCCCACTAAATAGGGTAGCGCGCATCGATCGGTACCATCCTTGAGCTTCTCCGACTTTCGGAAGGGTTAGGGTTAGGGTTAGGGATGAAAGCACATAGGAGAAAGAGATATTCTTGAATAACTTTTTTTGTGAAGGTCGGAGAGACTTGGAAAGTGGTTGCATCTGGACTAATTTGGGTCCTGCGGATCGATTGGTACCATCCCCGAGCTTGTACGACCTTCGGAAGAGGTCGACCGACGAAATTCCCCCAAATCTGAGGAGATATTCTTGAATAACTTTTTTTGTGAAGGTCGGAGAGACTTGCAAGTAGGCTCTACCCCCACTAAATGGGGTAGCGCACATCGATCGGTACCATCCTTGAGCTTCTCCGACTTTCGGAAGGGTTAGGGTTAGGGTTAGGGATGAAAGCACATAGGAGAAAGAGATATTCTTGAATAACTTTTTTTGTGAAGGTCGGAGAGACTTGCAAGTAGGCTCTACCCCCACTAAATGGGGTAGCGCGCATCGATCGGTACCATCCTTGAGCTTCTCCGACTTTCGGAAGGGTTAGGGTTAGGGTTAGGGATGAAAGCACATAGGAGAAAGAGATATTCTTGAATAACTTTTTTTGTGAAGGTCGGAGAGACTTGCAAGTAGGCTCTGCCCCCACTAAATGGGGTAGCGCGCATCGATCGGTACCATCCTTGAGCTTCTCCGACTTTCGGAAGGGTTAGGGTTAGGGTTAGGGATGAAAGCACATAGGAGAAAGAGATATTCTTGAATAACTTTTTTTGTGAAGGTCGGAGAGACTTGGAAAGTGGTTGCATCTGGACTAATTTGGGTCCTGCGGATCGATTGGTACCATCTCCGAGCTTGTACGACCTTCGGAAGAGGTCGACCGACGAAATTCCCCCAAATCTGAGGAGATATTCTTGAATAACTTTTTTTGTGAAGGTCGGAGAGACTTGCAAGTAGGCTCTACCCCCACTAAATGGGGTAGCGCGCATCGATCGGTACCATCCTTGAGCTTCTCCGACTTTCGGAAGGGTTAGGGTTAGGGTTAGGGATGAAAGCACATAGGAGAAAGAGATATTCTTGAATAACTTTTTTTGTGAAGGTCGGAGAGACTTGGAAAGTGGTTGCATCTGGACTAATTTGGGTCCTGCGGATCGATTGGTACCATCCCCGAGCTTGTACGACCTTCGGAAGAGGTCGACCGACGAAATTCCCCCAAATCTGAGGAGATATTCTTGAATAACGTTTTTTGTGAAGGTCGGAGAGACTTGCAAGTAGGCTCTACCCCCACTAAATGGGGTTGCGCGCATCGATCGGTACCATCCTTGAGCTTCTCCGACTTTCGGAAGGGTTAGGGTTAGGGTTAGGGATGAAAGCACATAGGAGAAAGAGATATTCTTGAATAACTTTTTTTGTGAAGGTCGGAGAGACTTGGAAAGTGGTTGCATCTGGACTAATTTGGGTCCTGCGGATCGATTGGTACCATCCCCGAGCTTGTACGACCTTCGAAAGAGGTCGACCGACGAAATTCCCCCAAATCTGAGGAGATATTCTTGAATAACTTTTTTTGTGAAGGTCGGAGAGACTTGCAAGTAGGCTCTACCCCCACTAAATGGGGTAGCGCGCATCGATCGGTACCATCCTTGAGCTTCTCCGACTTTCGGAAGGGTTAGGGTTAGGGTTAGGGATGAAAGCACATAGGAGAAAGAGATATTCTTGAATAACTTTTTTTGTGAAGGTCGGAGAGACTTGGAAAGTGGTTGCATCTGGACTAATTTGGGTCCTGCGGATCGATTGGTACCATCTCCGAGCTTGTACGACCTTCGGAAGAGGTCGACCGACGAAATTCCCCCAAATCTGAGGAGATATTCTTGAATAACTTTTTTTGTGAAGGTCGGAGAGACTTGCAAGTAGGCTCTACCCCCACTAAATGGGGTTGCGCGCATCGATCGGTACCATCCTTGAGCTTCTCCGACTTTCGGAAGGGTTAGGGTTAGGGTTAGGGATGAAAGCACATAGGAGAAAGAGATATTCTTGAATAACTTTTTTTGTGAAGGTCGGAGAGACTTGGAAAGTGGTTGCATCTGGACTAATTTGGGTCCTGCGGATCGATTGGTACCATCCCCGAGCTTGTACGACCTTCGGAAGAGGTCGACCGACGAAATTCCCCCAAATCTGAGGAGATATTCTTGAATAACTTTTTTTGTGAAGGTCGGAGAGACTTGCAAGTAGGCTCTACCCCCACTAAATGGGGTTGCGCGCATCGATCGGTACCATCCTTGAGCTTCTCCGACTTTCGGAAGGGTTAGGGTTAGGGTTAGGGATGAAAGCACATAGGAGAAAGAGATATTCTTGAATAACTTTTTTTGTGAAGGTCGGAGAGACTTGCAAGTAGGCTCTACCCCCACTAAATAGGGTAACGCGCATCGATCGGTACCATCCTTGAGCTTCTCCGACTTTCGGAAGGGTTAGGGTTAGGGTTAGGGATGAAAGCACATAGGAGAAAGAGATATTCTTGAATAACTTTTTTTGTGAAGGTCGGAGAGACTTGGAAAGTGGTTGCATCTGGACTAATTTGGGTCCTGCGGATCGATTGGTACCATCCCCGAGCTTGTACGACCTTCGGAAGAGGTCGACCGACGAAATTCCCCCAAATCTGAGGAGATATTCTTGAATAACTTTTTTTGTGAAGGTCGGAGAGACTTGCAAGTAGGCTCTACCCCCACTAAATGGGGTAGCGCACATCGATCGGTACCATCCTTGAGCTTCTCCGACTTTCGGAAGGGTTAGGGTTAGGGTTAGGGATGAAAGCACATAGGAGAAAGAGATATTCTTGAATAACTTTTTTTGTGAAGGTCGGAGAGACTTGCAAGTAGGCTCTACCCCCACTAAATGGGGTAGCGCGCATCGATCGGTACCATCCTTGAGCTTCTCCGACTTTCGGAAGGGTTAGGGTTAGGGTTAGGGATGAAAGCACATAGGAGAAAGAGATATTCTTGAATAACTTTTTTTGTGAAGGTCGGAGAGACTTGCAAGTAGGCTCTGCCCCCACTAAATGGGGTAGCGCGCATCGATCGGTACCATCCTTGAGCTTCTCCGACTTTCGGAAGGGTTAGGGTTAGGGTTAGGGATGAAAGCACATAGGAGAAAGAGATATTCTTGAATAACTTTTTTTGTGAAGGTCGGAGAGACTTGGAAAGTGGTTGCATCTGGACTAATTTGGGTCCTGCGGATCGATTGGTACCATCTCCGAGCTTGTACGACCTTCGGAAGAGGTCGACCGACGAAATTCCCCCAAATCTGAGGAGATATTCTTGAATAACTTTTTTTGTGAAGGTCGGAGAGACTTGCAAGTAGGCTCTACCCCCACTAAATGGGGTAGCGCGCATCGATCGGTACCATCCTTGAGCTTCTCCGACTTTCGGAAGGGTTAGGGTTAGGGTTAGGGATGAAAGCACATAGGAGAAAGAGATATTCTTGAATAACTTTTTTTGTGAAGGTCGGAGAGACTTGGAAAGTGGTTGCATCTGGACTAATTTGGGTCCTGCGGATCGATTGGTACCATCCCCGAGCTTGTACGACCTTCGGAAGAGGTCGACCGACGAAATTCCCCCAAATCTGAGGAGATATTCTTGAATAACTTTTTTTGTGAAGGTCGGAGAGACTTGCAAGTAGGCTCTACCCCCACTAAATGGGGTTGCGCGCATCGATCGGTACCATCCTTGAGCTTCTCCGACTTTCGGAAGGGTTAGGGTTAGGGTTAGGGATGAAAGCACATAGGAGAAAGAGATATTCTTGAATAACTTTTTTTGTGAAGGTCGGAGAGACTTGGAAAGTGGTTGCATCTGGACTAATTTGGGTCCTGCGGATCGATTGGTACCATCCCCGAGCTTGTACGACCTTCGAAAGAGGTCGACCGACGAAATTCCCCCAAATCTGAGGAGATATTCTTGAATAACTTTTTTTGTGAAGGTCGGAGAGACTTGCAAGTAGGCTCTACCCCCACTAAATGGGGTAGCGCACATCGATCGGTACCATCCTTGAGCTTCTCCGACTTTCGGAAGGGTTAGGGTTAGGGTTAGGGATGAAAGCACATAGGAGAAAGAGATATTCTTGAATAACTTTTTTTGTGAAGGTCGGAGAGACTTGGAAAGTGGTTGCATCTGGACTAATTTGGGTCCTGCGGATCGATTGGTACCATCTCCGAGCTTGTACGACCTTCGGAAGAGGTCGACCGACGAAATTACCCCAAATCTGAGGAGATATTCTTGAATAACTTTTTTTGTGAAGGTCGGAGAGACTTGCAAGTAGGCTCTACCCCCACTAAATGGGGTAGCGCGCATCGATCGGTACCATCCTTGAGCTTCTCCGACTATCGGAAGGGTTAGGGTTAGGGTTAGGGATGAAAGCACATAGGAGAAAGAGATATTCTTGAATAACTTTTTTTGTGAAGGTCGGAGAGACTTGGAAAGTGGTTGCATCTGGACTAATTTGGGTCCTGCGGATCGATTGGTACCATCCCCGAGCTTGTACGACCTTCGGAAGAGGTCGACCGACGAAATTCCCCCAAATCTGAGGAGATATTCTTGAATAACTTTTTTTGTGAAGGTCGGAGAGACTTGCAAGTAGGCTCTACCCCCACTAAATGGGGTTGCGCGCATCGATCGGAACCATCCTTGAGCTTCTCCGACTTTCGGAAGGGTTAGGGTTAGGGTTAGGGATGAAAGCACATAGGAGAAAGAGATATTCTTGAATAACTTTTTTTGTGAAGGTCGGAGAGACTTGCAAGTAGGCTCTACCCCCACTAAATGGGGTAGCGCGCATCGATCAGTACCATCCTTGAGCTTCTCCGACTTTCGGAAGGGTTAGGGTTAGGGTTAGGGATGAAAGCACATAGGAGAAAGAGATATTCTTGAATAACTTTTTTTGTGAAGGTCGGAGAGACTTGAAAAGTGGTTGCATCTGGACTAATTTGGGTCCTGCGGATCGATTGGTACCATCCCCGAGCTTGTACGACCTTCGGAAGAGGTCGACCGACGAAATTCCCCCAAATCTGAGGAGATATTCTTGAATTACTTTTTTTGTGAAGGTCGGAGAGACTTGCAAGTAGGCTCTACCCCCACTAAATGGGGTTGCGCGCATCGATCGGTACCATCCTTGAGCTTCTCCGACTTTCGGAAGGGTTAGGGTTAGGGTTAGGGATGAAAGCACATAGGAGAAAGAGATATTCTTGAATAACTTTTTTTGTGAAGGTCGGAGAGACTTGGAAAGTGGTTGCATCTGGACTAATTTGGGTCCTGCGGATCGATTGGTACCATCCCCGAGCTTGTACGACCTTCGGAAGAGGTCGACCGACGAAATTCCCCCAAATCTGAGGAGATATTCTTGAATTACTTTTTTTGTGAAGGTCGGAGAGACTTGCAAGTAGGCTCTACCCCCACTAAATGGGGTTGCGCGCATCGATCGGTACCATCCTTGAGCTTCTCAGACTTTCGGAAGGGTTAGGGTTAGGGTTAGGGATGAAAGCACATAGGAGAAAGAGATATTCTTGAATAACGTTTTTTGTGAAGGTCGGAGAGACTTGCAAGTAGGCTCTACCCCCACTAAATGGGGTAGCGCGCATCGATCGGTACCATCCTTGAGCTTCTCCGACTTTCGGAAGGGTTAGGGTTAGGGTTAGGGATGAAAGCACATAGGAGAAAGAGATATTCTTGAATAACTTTTTTTGTGAAGGTCGGAGAGACTTGCAAGTAGGCTCTACCCCCACTAAATGGGGTAGCGCGCATCGATCGGTACCATCCTTGAGCTTCTCCGACTTTCGGAAGGGTTAGGGTTAGGGTTAGGGATGAAAGCACATAGGAGAAAGAGATATTCTTGAATAACTTTTTTTGTGAAGGTCGGAGAGACTTGCAAGTAGGCTCTACCCCCACTAAATGGGGTAGCGCGCATCGATCGGTACCATCCTTGAGCTTCTCCGACTTTCGGAAGGGTTAGGGTTAGGGTTAGGGATGAAAGCACATAGGAGAAAGAGATATTCTTGAATAACTTTTTTTGTGAAGGTCGGAGAGACTTGCAAGTAGGCTCTACCCCCACTAAATGGGGTAGCGCGCATCGATCGGTACCATCCTTGAGCTTCTCCGACTTTCGGAAGGGTTAGGGTTAGGGTTAGGGATGAAAGCACATAGGAGAAAGAGATATTCTTGAATAACTTTTTTTGTGAAGGTCGGAGAGACTTGGAAAGTGGTTGCATCTGGACTAATTTGGGTCCTGCGGATCGATTGGTACCATCCCCGAGCTTGTACGACCTTCGGAAGAGGTCGACCGACGAAATTCCCCCAAATCTGAGGAGATATTCTTGAATAACTTTTTTTGTGAAGGTCGGAGAGACTTGCAAGTAGGCTTTACCCCCACTAAATGGGGTAGCGCGCATCGATCTGTACCATCATTGAGCTTCTCCGACTTTCGGAAGGGTTAGGGTTAGGGTTAGGGATGAAAGCACATAGGAGAAAGAGATATTCTTGAATAACTTTTTTTGTGAAGGTCGGAGAGACTTGCAAGTAGGCTCTACCCCCACTAAATGGGGTAGCGCGCATCGATCGGTACCATCCTTGAGCTTCTCCGACTTTCGGAAGGGTTAGGGTTAGGGTTAGGGATGAAAGCACATAGGAGAAAGAGATATTCTTGAATAACTTTTTTTGTGAAGGTCGGAGAGACTTGCAAGTAGGCTCTACCCCCACTAAATAGGGTAGCGCGCATCGATCGGTACCATCCTTGAGCTTCTCCGACTTTCGGAAGGGTTAGGGTTAGGGTTAGGGATGAAAGCACATAGGAGAAAGAGATATTCTTGAATAACTTTTTTTGTGAAGGTCGGAGAGACTTGGAAAGTGGTTGCATCTGGACTAATTTGGGTCCTGCGGATCGATTGGTACCATCCCCGAGCTTGTACGACCTTCGGAAGAGGTCGACCGACGAAATTCCCCCAAATCTGAGGAGATATTCTTGAATAACTTTTTTTGTGAAGGTCGGAGAGACTTGCAAGTAGGCTCTACCCCCACTAAATGGGGTAGCGCACATCGATCGGTACCATCCTTGACCTTCTCCGACTTTCGGAAGGGTTAGGGTTAGGGTTAGGGATGAAAGCACATAGGAGAAAGAGATATTCTTGAATAACTTTTTTTGTGAAGGTCGGAGAGACTTGCAAGTAGGCTCTACCCCCACTAAATGGGGTAGCGCGCATCGATCGGTACCATCCTTGAGCTTCTCCGACTTTCGGAAGGGTTAGGGTTAGGGTTAGGGATGAAAGCACATAGGAGAAAGAGATATTCTTGAATAACTTTTTTTGTGAAGGTCGGAGAGACTTGCAAGTAGGCTCTGCCCCCACTAAATGGGGTAGCGCGCATCGATCGGTACCATCCTTGAGCTTCTCCGACTTTCGGAAGGGTTAGGGTTAGGGTTAGGGATGAAAGCACATAGGAGAAAGAGATATTCTTGAATAACTTTTTTTGTGAAGGTCGGAGAGACTTGGAAAGTGGTTGCATCTGGACTAATTTGGGTCCTGCGGATCGATTGGTACCATCTCCGAGCTTGTACGACCTTCGGAAGAGGTCGACCGACGAAATTCCCCCAAATCTGAGGAGATATTCTTGAATAACTTTTTTTGTGAAGGTCGGAGAGACTTGCAAGTAGGCTCTACCCCCACTAAATGGGGTAGCGCGCATCGATCGGTACCATCCTTGAGCTTCTCCGACTTTCGGAAGGGTTAGGGTTAGGGTTAGGGATGAAAGCACATAGGAGAAAGAGATATTCTTGAATAACTTTTTTTGTGAAGGTCGGAGAGACTTGGAAAGTGGTTGCATCTGGACTAATTTGGGTCCTGCGGATCGATTGGTACCATCCCCGAGCTTGTACGACCTTCGGAAGAGGTCGACCGACGAAATTCCCCCAAATCTGAGGAGATATTCTTGAATAACGTTTTTTGTGAAGGTCGGAGAGACTTGCAAGTAGGCTCTACCCCCACTAAATGGGGTTGCGCGCATCGATCGGTACCATCCTTGAGCTTCTCCGACTTTCGGAAGGGTTAGGGTTAGGGTTAGGGATGAAAGCACATAGGAGAAAGAGATATTCTTGAATAACTTTTTTTGTGAAGGTCGGAGAGACTTGGAAAGTGGTTGCATCTGGACTAATTTGGGTCCTGCGGATCGATTGGTACCATCCCCGAGCTTGTACGACCTTCGAAAGAGGTCGACCGACGAAATTCCCCCAAATCTGAGGAGATATTCTTGAATAACTTTTTTTGTGAAGGTCGGAGAGACTTGCAAGTAGGCTCTACCCCCACTAAATGGGGTAGCGCGCATCGATCGGTACCATCCTTGAGCTTCTCCGACTTTCGGAAGGGTTAGGGTTAGGGTTAGGGATGAAAGCACATAGGAGAAAGAGATATTCTTGAATAACTTTTTTTGTGAAGGTCGGAGAGACTTGGAAAGTGGTTGCATCTGGACTAATTTGGGTCCTGCGGATCGATTGGTACCATCTCCGAGCTTGTACGACCTTCGGAAGAGGTCGACCGACGAAATTCCCCCAAATCTGAGGAGATATTCTTGAATAACTTTTTTTGTGAAGGTCGGAGAGACTTGCAAGTAGGCTCTACCCCCACTAAATGGGGTTGCGCGCATCGATCGGTACCATCCTTGAGCTTCTCCGACTTTCGGAAGGGTTAGGGTTAGGGTTAGGGATGAAAGCACATAGGAGAAAGAGATATTCTTGAATAACTTTTTTTGTGAAGGTCGGAGAGACTTGGAAAGTGGTTGCATCTGGACTAATTTGGGTCCTGCGGATCGATTGGTACCATCCCCGAGCTTGTACGACCTTCGGAAGAGGTCGACCGACGAAATTCCCCCAAATCTGAGGAGATATTCTTGAATAACTTTTTTTGTGAAGGTCGGAGAGACTTGCAAGTAGGCTCTACCCCCACTAAATGGGGTTGCGCGCATCGATCGGTACCATCCTTGAGCTTCTCCGACTTTCGGAAGGGTTAGGGTTAGGGTTAGGGATGAAAGCACATAGGAGAAAGAGATATTCTTGAATAACTTTTTTTGTGAAGGTCGGAGAGACTTGCAAGTAGGCTCTACCCCCACTAAATGGGGTAGCGCGCATCGATCAGTACCATCCTTGAGCTTCTCCGACTTTCGGAAGGGTTAGGGTTAGGGTTAGGGATGAAAGCACATAGGAGAAAGAGATATTCTTGAATAACTTTTTTTGTGAAGGTCGGAGAGACTTGGAAAGTGGTTGCATCTGGACTAATTTGGGTCCTGCGGATCGATTGGTACCATCCCCGAGCTTGTACGACCTTCGGAAGAGGTCGACCGACGAAATTCCCCCAAATCTGAGGAGATATTCTTGAATTACTTTTTTTGTGAAGGTCGGAGAGACTTGCAAGTAGGCTCTACCCCCACTAAATGGGGTTGCGCGCATCGATCGGTACCATCCTTGAGCTTCTCCGACTTTCGGAAGGGTTAGGGTTAGGGTTAGGGATGAAAGCACATAGGAGAAAGAGATATTCTTGAATAACTTTTTTTGTGAAGGTCGGAGAGACTTGGAAAGTGGTTGCATCTGGACTAATTTGGGTCCTGCGGATCGATTGGTACCATCCCCGAGCTTGTACGACCTTCGGAAGAGGTCGACCGACGAAATTCCCCCAAATCTGAGGAGATATTCTTGAATTACTTTTTTTGTGAAGGTCGGAGAGACTTGCAAGTAGGCTCTACCCCCACTAAATGGGGTTGCGCGCATCGATCGGTACCATCCTTGAGCTTCTCAGACTTTCGGAAGGGTTAGGGTTAGGGTTAGGGATGAAAGCACATAGGAGAAAGAGATATTCTTGAATAACGTTTTTTGTGAAGGTCGGAGAGACTTGCAAGTAGGCTCTACCCCCACTAAATGGGGTAGCGCGCATCGATCGGTACCATCCTTGAGCTTCTCCGACTTTCGGAAGGGTTAGGGTTAGGGTTAGGGATGAAAGCACATAGGAGAAAGAGATATTCTTGAATAACTTTTTTTGTGAAGGTCGGAGAGACTTGCAAGTAGGCTCTACCCCCACTAAATGGGGTAGCGCGCATCGATCGGTACCATCCTTGAGCTTCTCCGACTTTCGGAAGGGTTAGGGTTAGGGTTAGGGATGAAAGCACATAGGAGAAAGAGATATTCTTGAATAACTTTTTTTGTGAAGGTCGGAGAGACTTGCAAGTAGGCTCTACCCCCACTAAATGGGGTAGCGCGCATCGATCGGTACCATCCTTGAGCTTCTCCGACTTTCGGAAGGGTTAGGGTTAGGGTTAGGGATGAAAGCACATAGGAGAAAGAGATATTCTTGAATAACTTTTTTTGTGAAGGTCGGAGAGACTTGCAAGTAGGCTCTACCCCCACTAAATGGGGTAGCGCGCATCGATCAGTACCATCCTTGAGCTTCTCCGACTTTCGGAAGGGTTAGGGTTAGGGTTAGGGATGAAAGCACATAGGAGAAAGAGATATTCTTGAATAACTTTTTTTGTGAAGGTCGGAGAGACTTGGAAAGTGGTTGCATCTGGACTAATTTGGGTCCTGCGGATCGATTGGTACCATCCCCGAGCTTGTACGACCTTCGGAAGAGGTCGACCGACGAAATTCCCCCAAATCTGAGGAGATATTCTTGAATAACTTTTTTTGTGAAGGTCGGAGAGACTTGCAAGTAGGCTTTACCCCCACTAAATGGGGTAGCGCGCATCGATCTGTACCATCATTGAGCTTCTCCGACTTTCGGAAGGGTTAGGGTTAGGGTTAGGGATGAAAGCACATAGGAGAAAGAGATATTCTTGAATAACTTTTTTTGTGAAGGTCGGAGAGACTTGCAAGTAGGCTCTACCCCCACTAAATGGGGTAGCGCGCATCGATCGGTACCATCCTTGAGCTTCTCCGACTTTCGGAAGGGTTAGGGTTAGGGTTAGGGATGAAAGCACATAGGAGAAAGAGATATTCTTGAATAACTTTTTTTGTGAAGGTCGGAGAGACTTGCAAGTAGGCTCTACCCCCACTAAATAGGGTAACGCGCATCGATCGGTACCATCCTTGAGCTTCTCCGACTTTCGGAAGGGTTAGGGTTAGGGTTAGGGATGAAAGCACATAGGAGAAAGAGATATTCTTGAATAACTTTTTTTGTGAAGGTCGGAGAGACTTGGAAAGTGGTTGCATCTGGACTAATTTGGGTCCTGCGGATCGATTGGTACCATCCCCGAGCTTGTACGACCTTCGGAAGAGGTCGACCGACGAAATTCCCCCAAATCTGAGGAGATATTCTTGAATAACTTTTTTTGTGAAGGTCGGAGAGACTTGCAAGTAGGCTCTACCCCCACTAAATGGGGTAGCGCACATCGATCGGTACCATCCTTGAGCTTCTCCGACTTTCGGAAGGGTTAGGGTTAGGGTTAGGGATGAAAGCACATAGGAGAAAGAGATATTCTTGAATAACTTTTTTTGTGAAGGTCGGAGAGACTTGCAAGTAGGCTCTACCCCCACTAAATGGGGTAGCGCGCATCGATCGGTACCATCCTTGAGCTTCTCCGACTTTCGGAAGGGTTAGGGTTAGGGTTAGGGATGAAAGCACATAGGAGAAAGAGATATTCTTGAATAACTTTTTTTGTGAAGGTCGGAGAGACTTGCAAGTAGGCTCTGCCCCCACTAAATGGGGTAGCGCGCATCGATCGGTACCATCCTTGAGCTTCTCCGACTTTCGGAAGGGTTAGGGTTAGGGTTAGGGATGAAAGCACATAGGAGAAAGAGATATTCTTGAATAACTTTTTTTGTGAAGGTCGGAGAGACTTGGAAAGTGGTTGCATCTGGACTAATTTGGGTCCTGCGGATCGATTGGTACCATCTCCGAGCTTGTACGACCTTCGGAAGAGGTCGACCGACGAAATTCCCCCAAATCTGAGGAGATATTCTTGAATAACTTTTTTTGTGAAGGTCGGAGAGACTTGCAAGTAGGCTCTACCCCCACTAAATGGGGTAGCGCGCATCGATCGGTACCATCCTTGAGCTTCTCCGACTTTCGGAAGGGTTAGGGTTAGGGTTAGGGATGAAAGCACATAGGAGAAAGAGATATTCTTGAATAACTTTTTTTGTGAAGGTCGGAGAGACTTGGAAAGTGGTTGCATCTGGACTAATTTGGGTCCTGCGGATCGATTGGTACCATCCCCGAGCTTGTACGACCTTCGGAAGAGGTCGACCGACGAAATTCCCCCAAATCTGAGGAGATATTCTTGAATAACTTTTTTTGTGAAGGTCGGAGAGACTTGCAAGTAGGCTCTACCCCCACTAAATGGGGTTGCGCGCATCGATCGGTACCATCCTTGAGCTTCTCCGACTTTCGGAAGGGTTAGGGTTAGGGTTAGGGATGAAAGCACATAGGAGAAAGAGATATTCTTGAATAACTTTTTTTGTGAAGGTCGGAGAGACTTGGAAAGTGGTTGCATCTGGACTAATTTGGGTCCTGCGGATCGATTGGTACCATCCCCGAGCTTGTACGACCTTCGAAAGAGGTCGACCGACGAAATTCCCCCAAATCTGAGGAGATATTCTTGAATAACTTTTTTTGTGAAGGTCGGAGAGACTTGCAAGTAGGCTCTACCCCCACTAAATGGGGTAGCGCACATCGATCGGTACCATCCTTGAGCTTCTCCGACTTTCGGAAGGGTTAGGGTTAGGGTTAGGGATGAAAGCACATAGGAGAAAGAGATATTCTTGAATAACTTTTTTTGTGAAGGTCGGAGAGACTTGGAAAGTGGTTGCATCTGGACTAATTTGGGTCCTGCGGATCGATTGGTACCATCTCCGAGCTTGTACGACCTTCGGAAGAGGTCGACCGACGAAATTCCCCCAAATCTGAGGAGATATTCTTGAATAACTTTTTTTGTGAAGGTCGGAGAGACTTGCAAGTAGGCTCTACCCCCACTAAATGGGGTAGCGCGCATCGATCGGTACCATCCTTGAGCTTCTCCGACTTTCGGAAGGGTTAGGGTTAGGGTTAGGGATGAAAGCACATAGGAGAAAGAGATATTCTTGAATAACTTTTTTTGTGAAGGTCGGAGAGACTTGGAAAGTGGTTGCATCTGGACTAATTTGGGTCCTGCGGATCGATTGGTACCATCCCCGAGCTTGTACGACCTTCGGAAGAGGTCGACCGACGAAATTCCCCCAAATCTGAGGAGATATTCTTGAATAACTTTTTTTGTGAAGGTCGGAGAGACTTGCAAGTAGGCTCTACCCCCACTAAATGGGGTTGCGCGCATCGATCGGTACCATCCTTGAGCTTCTCCGACTTTCGGAAGGGTTAGGGTTAGGGTTAGGGATGAAAGCACATAGGAGAAAGAGATATTCTTGAATAACTTTTTTTGTGAAGGTCGGAGAGACTTGCAAGTAGGCTCTACCCCCACTAAATGGGGTAGCGCGCATCGATCAGTACCATCCTTGAGCTTCTCCGACTTTCGGAAGGGTTAGGGTTAGGGTTAGGGATGAAAGCACATAGGAGAAAGAGATATTCTTGAATAACTTTTTTTGTGAAGGTCGGAGAGACTTGGAAAGTGGTTGCATCTGGACTAATTTGGGTCCTGCGGATCGATTGGTACCATCCCCGAGCTTGTACGACCTTCGGAAGAGGTCGACCGACGAAATTCCCCCAAATCTGAGGAGATATTCTTGAATTACTTTTTTTGTGAAGGTCGGAGAGACTTGCAAGTAGGCTCTACCCCCACTAAATGGGGTTGCGCGCATCGATCGGTACCATCCTTGAGCTTCTCCGACTTTCGGAAGGGTTAGGGTTAGGGTTAGGGATGAAAGCACATAGGAGAAAGAGATATTCTTGAATAACTTTTTTTGTGAAGGTCGGAGAGACTTGGAAAGTGGTTGCATCTGGACTAATTTGGGTCCTGCGGATCGATTGGTACCATCCCCGAGCTTGTACGACCTTCGGAAGAGGTCGACCGACGAAATTCCCCCAAATCTGAGGAGATATTCTTGAATTACTTTTTTTGTGAAGGTCGGAGAGACTTGCAAGTAGGCTCTACCCCCACTAAATGGGGTTGCGCGCATCGATCGGTACCATCCTTGAGCTTCTCAGACTTTCGGAAGGGTTAGGGTTAGGGTTAGGGTTGAAAGCACATAGGAGAAAGAGATATTCTTGAATAACGTTTTTTGTGAAGGTCGGAGAGACTTGCAAGTAGGCTCTACCCCCACTAAATGGGGTAGCGCGCATCGATCGGTACCATCCTTGAGCTTCTCCGACTTTCGGAAGGGTTAGGGTTAGGGTTAGGGATGAAAGCACATAGGAGAAAGAGATATTCTTGAATAACTTTTTTTGTGAAGGTCGGAGAGACTTGCAAGTAGGCTCTACCCCCACTAAATGGGGTAGCGCGCATCGATCGGTACCATCCTTGAGCTTCTCCGACTTTCGGAAGGGTTAGGGTTAGGGTTAGGGATGAAAGCACATAGGAGAAAGAGATATTCTTGAATAACTTTTTTTGTGAAGGTCGGAGAGACTTGCAAGTAGGCTCTACCCCCACTAAATGGGGTAGCGCGCATCGATCGGTACCATCCTTGAGCTTCTCCGACTTTCGGAAGGGTTAGGGTTAGGGTTAGGGATGAAAGCACATAGGAGAAAGAGATATTCTTGAATAACTTTTTTTGTGAAGGTCGGAGAGACTTGCAAGTAGGCTCTACCCCCACTAAATGGGGTAGCGCGCATCGATCGGTACCATCCTTGAGCTTCTCCGACTTTCGGAAGGGTTAGGGTTAGGGTTAGGGATGAAAGCACATAGGAGAAAGAGATATTCTTGAATAACTTTTTTTGTGAAGGTCGGAGAGACTTGCAAGTAGGCTCTACCCCCACTAAATGGGGTAGCGCGCATCGATCGGTACCATCCTTGAGCTTCTCCGACTTTCGGAAGGGTTAGGGTTAGGGTTAGGGATGAAAGCACATAGGAGAAAGAGATATTCTTGAATAACTTTTTTTGTGAAGGTCGGAGAGACTTGCAAGTAGGCTCTACCCCCACTAAATGGGGTAGCGCGCATCGATCGGTACCATCCTTGAGCTTCTCCGACTTTCGGAAGGGTTAGGGTTAGGGTTAGGGATGAAAGCACATAGGAGAAAGAGATATTCTTGAATAACTTTTTTTGTGAAGGTCGGAGAGACTTGCAAGTAGGCTCTACCCCCACTAAATGGGGTAGCGCGCATCGATCGGTACCATCCTTGAGCTTCTCCGACTTTCGGAAGGGTTAGGGTTAGGGTTAGGGATGAAAGCACATAGGAGAAAGAGATATTCTTGAATAACTTTTTTTGTGAAGGTCGGAGAGACTTGCAAGTAGGCTCTACCCCCACTAAATGGGGTAGCGCGCATCGATCGGTACCATCCTTGAGCTTCTCCGACTTTCGGAAGGGTTAGGGTTAGGGTTAGGGATGAAAGCACATAGGAGAAAGAGATATTCTTGAATAACTTTTTTTGTGAAGGTCGGAGAGACTTGCAAGTAGGCTCTACCCCCACTAAATGGGGTAGCGCGCATCGATCGGTACCATCCTTGAGCTTCTCCGACTTTCGGAAGGGTTAGGGTTAGGGTTAGGGATGAAAGCACATAGGAGAAAGAGATATTCTTGAATAACTTTTTTTGTGAAGGTCGGAGAGACTTGCAAGTAGGCTCTACCCCCACTAAATGGGGTAGCGCGCATCGATCGGTACCATCCTTGAGCTTCTCCGACTTTCGGAAGGGTTAGGGTTAGGGTTAGGGATGAAAGCACATAGGAGAAAGAGATATTCTTGAATAACTTTTTTTGTGAAGGTCGGAGAGACTTGCAAGTAGGCTCTACCCCCACTAAATGGGGTAGCGCGCATCGATCGGTACCATCCTTGAGCTTCTCCGACTTTCGGAAGGGTTAGGGTTAGGGTTAGGGATGAAAGCACATAGGAGAAAGAGATATTCTTGAATAACTTTTTTTGTGAAGGTCGGAGAGACTTGCAAGTAGGCTCTACCCCCACTAAATGGGGTAGCGCGCATCGATCGGTACCATCCTTGAGCTTCTCCGACTTTCGGAAGGGTTAGGGTTAGGGTTAGGGATGAAAGCACATAGGAGAAAGAGATATTCTTGAATAACTTTTTTTGTGAAGGTCGGAGAGACTTGCAAGTAGGCTCTACCCCCACTAAATGGGGTAACGCGCATCGATCGGTACCATCCTTGAGCTTCTCCGACTTTCGGAAGGGTTAGGGTTAGGGTTAGGGATGAAAGCACATAGGAGAAAGAGATATTCTTGAATAACTTTTTTTGTGAAGGTCGGAGAGACTTGGAAAGTGGTTGCATCTGGACTAATTTGGGTCCTGCGGATCGATTGGTACCATCCCCGAGCTTGTACGACCTTCGGAAGAGGTCGACCGACGAAATTCCCCCAAATCTGAGGAGATATTCTTGAATAACTTTTTTTGTGAAGGTCGGAGAGACTTGCAAGTAGGCTTTACCCCCACTAAATGGGGTAGCGCGCATCGATCTGTACCATCATTGAGCTTCTCCGACTTTCGGAAGGGTTAGGGTTAGGGTTAGGGATGAAAGCACATAGGAGAAAGAGATATTCTTGAATAACTTTTTTTGTGAAGGTCGGAGAGACTTGCAAGTAGGCTCTACCCCCACTAAATGGGGTAGCGCGCATCGATCGGTACCATCCTTGAGCTTCTCCGACTTTCGGAAGGGTTAGGGTTAGGGTTAGGGATGAAAGCACATAGGAGAAAGAGATATTCTTGAATAACTTTTTTTGTGAAGGTCGGAGAGACTTGCAAGTAGGCTCTACCCCCACTAAATAGGGTAGCGCGCATCGATCGGTACCATCCTTGAGCTTCTCCGACTTTCGGAAGGGTTAGGGTTAGGGTTAGGGATGAAAGCACATAGGAGAAAGAGATATTCTTGAATAACTTTTTTTGTGAAGGTCGGAGAGACTTGGAAAGTGGTTGCATCTGGACTAATTTGGGTCCTGCGGATCGATTGGTACCATCCCCGAGCTTGTACGACCTTCGGAAGAGGTCGACCGACGAAATTCCCCCAAATCTGAGGAGATATTCTTGAATAACTTTTTTTGTGAAGGTCGGAGAGACTTGCAAGTAGGCTCTACCCCCACTAAATGGGGTAGCGCACATCGATCGGTACCATCCTTGAGCTTCTCCGACTTTCGGAAGGGTTAGGGTTAGGGTTAGGGATGAAAGCACATAGGAGAAAGAGATATTCTTGAATAACTTTTTTTGTGAAGGTCGGAGAGACTTGCAAGTAGGCTCTACCCCCACTAAATGGGGTAGCGCGCATCGATCGGTACCATCCTTGAGCTTCTCCGACTTTCGGAAGGGTTAGGGTTAGGGATGAAAGCACATAGGAGAAAGAGATATTCTTGAATAACTTTTTTTGTGAAGGTCGGAGAGACTTGCAAGTAGGCTCTGCCCCCACTAAATGGGGTAGCGCGCATCGATCGGTACCATCCTTGAGCTTCTCCGACTTTCGGAAGGGTTAGGGTTAGGGTTAGGGATGAAAGCACATAGGAGAAAGAGATATTCTTGAATAACTTTTTTTGTGAAGGTCGGAGAGACTTGGAAAGTGGTTGCATCTGGACTAATTTGGGTCCTGCGGATCGATTGGTACCATCTCCGAGCTTGTACGACCTTCGGAAGAGGTCGACCGACGAAATTCCCCCAAATCTGAGGAGATATTCTTGAATAACTTTTTTTGTGAAGGTCGGAGAGACTTGCAAGTAGGCTCTACCCCCACTAAATGGGGTAGCGCGCATCGATCGGTACCATCCTTGAGCTTCTCCGACTTTTGGAAGGGTTAGGGTTAGGGTTAGGGATGAAAGCACATAGGAGAAAGAGATATTCTTGAATAACTTTTTTTGTGAAGGTCGGAGAGACTTGGAAAGTGGTTGCATCTGGACTAATTTGGGTCCTGCGGATCGATTGGTACCATCCCCGAGCTTGTACGACCTTCGGAAGAGGTCGACCGACGAAATTCCCCCAAATCTGAGGAGATATTCTTGAATAACTTTTTTTGTGAAGGTCGGAGAGACTTGCAAGTAGGCTCTACCCCCACTAAATGGGGTTGCGCGCATCGATCGGTACCATCCTTGAGCTTCTCCGACTTTCGGAAGGGTTAGGGTTAGGGTTAGGGATGAAAGCACATAGGAGAAAGAGATATTCTTGAATAACTTTTTTTGTGAAGGTCGGAGAGACTTGCAAGTAGGCTCTACCCCCACTAAATAGGGTAGCGCGCATCGATCAGTACCATCCTTGAGCTTCTCCGACTTTCGGAAGGGTTAGGGTTAGGGTTAGGGATGAAAGCACATAGGAGAAAGAGATATTCTTGAATAACTTTTTTTGTGAAGGTCGGAGAGACTTGGAAAGTGGTTGCATCTGGACTAATTTGGGTCCTGCGGATCGATTGGTACCATCCCCGAGCTTGTACGACCTTCGGAAGAGGTCGACCGACGAAATTCCCCCAAATCTGAGGAGATATTCTTGAATTACTTTTTTTGTGAAGGTCGGAGAGACTTGCAAGTAGGCTCTACCCCCACTAAATGGGGTTGCGCGCATCGATCGGTACCATCCTTGAGCTTCTCCGACTTTCGGAAGGGTTAGGGTTAGGGTTAGGGATGAAAGCACATAGGAGAAAGAGATATTCTTGAATAACTTTTTTTGTGAAGGTCGGAGAGACTTGGAAAGTGGTTGCATCTGGACTAATTTGGGTCCTGCGGATCGATTGGTACCATCCCCGAGCTTGTACGACCTTCGGAAGAGGTCGACCGACGAAATTCCCCCAAATCTGAGGAGATATTCTTGAATTACTTTTTTTGTGAAGGTCGGAGAGACTTGCAAGTAGGCTCTACCCCCACTAAATGGGGTTGCGCGCATCGATCGGTACCATCCTTGAGCTTCTCAGACTTTCGGAAGGGTTAGGGTTAGGGTTAGGGATGAAAGCACATAGGAGAAAGAGATATTCTTGAATAACGTTTTTTGTGAAGGTCGGAGAGACTTGCAAGTAGGCTCTACCCCCACTAAATGGGGTAGCGCGCATCGATCGGTACCATCCTTGAGCTTCTCCGACTTTCGGAAGGGTTAGGGTTAGGGTTAGGGATGAAAGCACATAGGAGAAAGAGATATTCTTGAATAACTTTTTTTGTGAAGGTCGGAGAGACTTGCAAGTAGGCTCTACCCCCACTAAATGGGCTAGCGCGCATCGATCGGTACCATCCTTGAGCTTCTCCGACTTTCGGAAGGGTTAGGGTTAGGGTTAGGGATGAAAGCACATAGGAGAAAGAGATATTCTTGAATAACTTTTTTTGTGAAGGTCGGAGAGACTTGCAAGTAGGCTCTACCCCCACTAAATGGGGTAGCGCGCATCGATCGGTACCATCCTTGAGCTTCTCCGACTTTCGGAAGGGTTAGGGTTAGGGATGAAAGCACATAGGAGAAAGAGATATTCTTGAATAACTTTTTTTGTGAAGGTCGGAGAGACTTGCAAGTAGGCTCTACCCCCACTAAATGGGGTAGCGCGCATCGATCGGTACCATCCTTGAGCTTCTCCGACTTTCGGAAGGGTTAGGGTTAGGGTTAGGGATGAAAGCACATAGGAGAAAGAGATATTCTTGAATAACTTTTTTTGTGAAGGTCGGAGAGACTTGGAAAGTGGTTGCATCTGGACTAATTTGGGTCCTGCGGATCGATTGGTACCATCCCCGAGCTTGTACGACCTTCGGAAGAGGTCGACCGACGAAATTCCCCCAAATCTGAGGAGATATTCTTGAATAACTTTTTTTGTGAAGGTCGGAGAGACTTGCAAGTAGGCTTTACCCCCACTAAAAGGGGTAGCGCGCATCGATCTGTACCATCATTGAGCTTCTCCGACTTTCGGAAGGGTTAGGGTTAGGGTTAGGGATGAAAGCACATAGGAGAAAGAGATATTCTTGAATAACTTTTTTTGTGAAGGTCGGAGAGACTTGCAAGTAGGCTCTACCCCCACTAAATGGGGTAGCGCGCATCGATCGGTACCATCCTTGAGCTTCTCCGACTTTCGGAAGGGTTAGGGTTAGGGTTAGGGATGAAAGCACATAGGAGAAAGAGATATTCTTGAATAACTTTTTTTGTGAAGGTCGGAGAGACTTGCAAGTAGGCTCTACCCCCACTAAATAGGGTAGCGCGCATCGATCGGTACCATCCTTGAGCTTCTCCGACTTTCGGAAGGGTTAGGGTTAGGGTTAGGGATGAAAGCACATAGGAGAAAGAGATATTCTTGAATAACTTTTTTTGTGAAGGTCGGAGAGACTTGGAAAGTGGTTGCATCTGGACTAATTTGGGTCCTGCGGATCGATTGGTACCATCCCCGAGCTTGTACGACCTTCGGAAGAGGTCGACCGACGAAATTCCCCCAAATCTGAGGAGATATTCTTGAATAACTTTTTTTGTGAAGGTCGGAGAGACTTGCAAGTAGGCTCTACCCCCACTAAATGGGGTAGCGCACATCGATCGGTACCATCCTTGAGCTTCTCCGACTTTCGGAAGGGTTAGGGTTAGGGTTAGGGATGAAAGCACATAGGAGAAAGAGATATTCTTGAATAACTTTTTTTGTGAAGGTCGGAGAGACTTGCAAGTAGGCTCTACCCCCACTAAATGGGGTAGCGCGCATCGATCGGTACCATCCTTGAGCTTCTCCGACTTTCGGAAGGGTTAGGGTTAGGGTTAGGGATGAAAGCACATAGGAGAAAGAGATATTCTTGAATAACTTTTTTTGTGAAGGTCGGAGAGACTTGGAAAGTGGTTGCATCTGGACTAATTTGGGTCCTGCGGATCGATTGGTACCATCTCCGAGCTTGTACGACCTTCGGAAGAGGTCGACCGACGAAATTCCCCCAAATCTGAGGAGATATTCTTGAATAACTTTTTTTGTGAAGGTCGGAGAGACTTGCAAGTAGGCTCTACCCCCACTAAATGGGGTAGCGCGCATCGATCGGTACCATCCTTGAGCTTCTCCGACTTTCGGAAGGGTTAGGGTTAGGGTTAGGGATGAAAGCACATAGGAGAAAGAGATATTCTTGAATAACTTTTTTTGTGAAGGTCGGAGAGACTTGGAAAGTGGTTGCATCTGGACTAATTTGGGTCCTGCGGATCGATTGGTACCATCCCCGAGCTTGTACGACCTTCGGAAGAGGTCGACCGACGAAATTCCCCCAAATCTGAGGAGATATTCTTGAATAACTTTTTTTGTGAAGGTCGGAGAGACTTGCAAGTAGGCTCTACCCCCACTAAATGGGGTTGCGCGCATCGATCGGTACCATCCTTGAGCTTCTCCGACTTTCGGAAGGGTTAGGGTTAGGGTTAGGGATGAAAGCACATAGGAGAAAGAGATATTCTTGAATAACTTTTTTTGTGAAGGTCGGAGAGACTTGGAAAGTGGTTGCATCTGGACTAATTTGGGTCCTGCGGATCGATTGGTACCATCCCCGAGCTTGTACGACCTTCGAAAGAGGTCGACCGACGAAATTCCCCCAAATCTGAGGAGATATTCTTGAATAACTTTTTTTGTGAAGGTCGGAGAGACTTGCAAGTAGGCTCTACCCCCACTAAATGGGGTAGCGCACATCGATCGGTACCATCCTTGAGCTTCTCCGACTTTCGGAAGGGTTAGGGTTAGGGTTAGGGATGAAAGCACATAGGAGAAAGAGATATTCTTGAATAACTTTTTTTGTGAAGGTCGGAGAGACTTGGAAAGTGGTTGCATCTGGACTAATTTGGGTCCTGCGGATCGATTGGTACCATCTCCGAGCTTGTACGACCTTCGGAAGAGGTCGACCGACGAAATTCCCCCAAATCTGAGGAGATATTCTTGAATAACTTTTTTTGTGAAGGTCGGAGAGACTTGCAAGTAGGCTCTACCCCCACTAAATGGGGTAGCGCGCATCGATCGGTACCATCCTTGAGCTTCTCCGACTTTCGGAAGGGTTAGGGTTAGGGTTAGGGATGAAAGCACATAGGAGAAAGAGATATTCTTGAATAACTTTTTTTGTGAAGGTCGGAGAGACTTGGAAAGTGGTTGCATCTGGACTAATTTGGGTCCTGCGGATCGATTGGTACCATCCCCGAGCTTGTACGACCTTTGGAAGAGGTCGACCGACGAAATTCCCCCAAATCTGAGGAGATATTCTTGAATAACTTTTTTTGTGAAGGTCGGAGAGACTTGCAAGTAGGCTCTACCCCCACTAAATGGGGTTGCGCGCATCGATCGGTACCATCCTTGAGCTTCTCCGACTTTCGGAAGGGTTAGGGTTAGGGTTAGGGATGAAAGCACATAGGAGAAAGAGATATTCTTGAATAACTTTTTTTGTGAAGGTCGGAGAGACTTGCAAGTAGGCTCTACCCCCACTAAATGGGGTAGCGCGCATCGATCAGTACCATCCTTGAGCTTCTCCGACTTTCGGAAGGGTTAGGGTTAGGGTTAGGGATGAAAGCACATAGGAGAAAGAGATATTCTTGAATAACTTTTTTTGTGAAGGTCGGAGAGACTTGGAAAGTGGTTGCATCTGGACTAATTTGGGTCCTGCGGATCGATTGGTACCATCCCCGAGCTTGTACGACCTTCGGAAGAGGTCGACCGACGAAATTCCCCCAAATCTGAGGAGATATTCTTGAATTACTTTTTTTGTGAAGGTCGGAGAGACTTGCAAGTAGGCTCTACCCCCACTAAATGGGGTTGCGCGCATCGATCGGTACCATCCTTGAGCTTCTCCGACTTTCGGAAGGGTTAGGGTTAGGGTTAGGGATGAAAGCACATAGGAGAAAGAGATATTCTTGAATAACTTTTTTTGTGAAGGTCGGAGAGACTTGCAAGTAGGCTCTACCCCCACTAAATGGGGTAGCGCGCATCGATCAGTACCATCCTTGAGCTTCTCCGACTTTCGGAAGGGTTAGGGTTAGGGTTAGGGATGAAAGCACATAGGAGAAAGAGATATTCTTGAATAACTTTTTTTGTGAAGGTCGGAGAGACTTGGAAAGTGGTTGCATCTGGACTAATTTGGGTCCTGCGGATCGATTGGTACCATCCCCGAGCTTGTACGACCTTCGGAAGAGGTCGACCGACGAAATTCCCCCAAATCTGAGGAGATATTCTTGAATTACTTTTTTTGTGAAGGTCGGAGAGACTTGCAAGTAGGCTCTACCCCCACTAAATGGGGTTGCGCGCATCGATCGGTACCATCCTTGAGCTTCTCCGACTTTCGGAAGGGTTAGGGTTAGGGTTAGGGATGAAAGCACATAGGAGAAAGAGATATTCTTGAATAACTTTTTTTGTGAAGGTCGGAGAGACTTGGAAAGTGGTTGCATCTGGACTAATTTGGGTCCTGCGGATCGATTGGTACCATCCCCGAGCTTGTACGACCTTCGGAAGAGGTCGACCGACGAAATTCCCCCAAATCTGAGGAGATATTCTTGAATTACTTTTTTTGTGAAGGTCGGAGAGACTTGCAAGTAGGCTCTACCCCCACTAAATGGGGTTGCGCGCATCGATCGGTACCATCCTTGAGCTTCTCAGACTTTCGGAAGGGTTAGGGTTAGGGTTAGGGATGAAAGCACATAGGAGAAAGAGATATTCTTGAATAACGTTTTTTGTGAAGGTCGGAGAGACTTGCAAGTAGGCTCTACCCCCACTAAATGGGGTAGCGCGCATCGATCGGTACCATCCTTGAGCTTCTCCGACTTTCGGAAGGGTTAGGGTTAGGGTTAGGGATGAAAGCACATAGGAGAAAGAGATATTCTTGAATAACTTTTTTTGTGAAGGTCGGAGAGACTTGCAAGTAGGCTCTACCCCCACTAAATGGGGTAGCGCGCATCGATCGGTACCATCCTTGAGCTTCTCCGACTTTCGGAAGGGTTAGGGTTAGGGTTAGGGATGAAAGCACATAGGAGAAAGAGATATTCTTGAATAACTTTTTTTGTGAAGGTCGGAGAGACTTGCAAGTAGGCTCTACCCCCACTAAATGGGGTAGCGCGCATCGATCGGTACCATCCTTGAGCTTCTCCGACTTTCGGAAGGGTTAGGGTTAGGGTTAGGGATGAAAGCACATAGGAGAAAGAGATATTCTTGAATAACTTTTTTTGTGAAGGTCGGAGAGACTTGCAAGTAGGCTCTACCCCCACTAAATGGGGTAGCGCGCATCGATCGGTACCATCCTTGAGCTTCTCCGACTTTCGGAAGGGTTAGGGTTAGGGTTAGGGATGAAAGCACATAGGAGAAAGAGATATTCTTGAATAACTTTTTTTGTGAAGGTCGGAGAGACTTGGAAAGTGGTTGCATCTGGACTAATTTGGGTCCTGCGGATCGATTGGTACCATCCCCGAGCTTGTACGACCTTCGGAAGAGGTCGACCGACGAAATTCCCCCAAATCTGAGGAGATATTCTTGAATAACTTTTTTTGTGAAGGTCGGAGAGACTTGCAAGTAGGCTCTACCCCCACTAAATGGGGTAGCGCACATCGATCGGTACCATCCTTGAGCTTCTCCGACTTTCGGAAGGGTTAGGGTTAGGGTTAGGGATGAAAGCACATAGGAGAAAGAGATATTCTTGAATAACTTTTTTTGTGAAGGTCGGAGAGACTTGCAAGTAGGCTCTACCCCCACTAAATGGGGTAGCGCGCATCGATCGGTACCATCCTTGAGCTTCTCCGACTTTCGGAAGGGTTAGGGTTAGGGTTAGGGATGAAAGCACATAGGAGAAAGAGATATTCTTGAATAACTTTTTTTGTGAAGGTCGGAGAGACTTGCAAGTAGGCTCTACCCCCACTAAATAGGGTAGCGCGCATCGATCGGTACCATCCTTGAGCTTCTCCGACTTTCGGAAGGGTTAGGGTTAGGGTTAGGGATGAAAGCACATAGGAGAAAGAGATATTCTTGAATAACTTTTTTTGTGAAGGTCGGAGAGACTTGGAAAGTGGTTGCATCTGGACTAATTTGGGTCCTGCGGATCGATTGGTACCATCCCCGAGCTTGTACGACCTTCGGAAGAGGTCGACCGACGAAATTCCCCCAAATCTGAGGAGATATTCTTGAATAACTTTTTTTGTGAAGGTCGGAGAGACTTGCAAGTAGGCTCTACCCCCACTAAATGGGGTAGCGCGCATCGATCAGTACCATCCTTGAGCTTCTCCGACTTTCGGAAGGGTTAGGGTTAGGGTTAGGGATGAAAGCACATAGGAGAAAGAGATATTCTTGAATAACTTTTTTTGTGAAGGTCGGAGAGACTTGGAAAGTGGTTGCATCTGGACTAATTTGGGTCCTGCGGATCGATTGGTACCATCCCCGAGCTTGTAAGACCTTCGGAAGAGGTCGACCGACGAAATTCCCCCAAATCTGAGGAGATATTCTTGAATTACTTTTTTTGTGAAGGTCGGAGAGACTTGCAAGTAGGCTCTACCCCCACTAAATGGGGTTGCGCGCATCGATCGGTACCATCCTTGAGCTTCTCCGACTTTCGGAAGGGTTAGGGTTAGGGTTAGGGATGAAAGCACATAGGAGAAAGAGATATTCTTGAATAACTTTTTTTGTGAAGGTCGGAGAGACTTGGAAAGTGGTTGCATCTGGACTAATTTGGGTCCTGCGGATCGATTGGTACCATCCCCGAGCTTGTACGACCTTCGGAAGAGGTCGACCGACGAAATTCCCCCAAATCTGAGGAGATATTCTTGAATTACTTTTTTTGTGAAGGTCGGAGAGACTTGCAAGTAGGCTCTACCCCCACTAAATGGGGTTGCGCGCATCGATCGGTACCATCCTTGAGCTTCTCAGACTTTCGGAAGGGTTAGGGTTAGGGTTAGGGATGAAAGCACATAGGAGAAAGAGATATTCTTGAA
The DNA here is from genome assembly GCF_963576545.1 of Limanda limanda. NCBI lineage: Eukaryota > Metazoa > Chordata > Actinopteri > Pleuronectiformes > Pleuronectidae > Limanda > Limanda limanda. Next base: position 355,538 of record NW_026870507.1, read on the forward strand.
TAACGTTTTTTGTGAAGGTCGGAGAGACTTGCAAGTAGGCTCTACCCCCACTAAATGGGGTAGCGCGCATCGATCGGTACCATCCTTGAGCTTCTCCGACTTTCGGAAGGGTTAGGGTTAGGGTTAGGGATGAAAGCACATAGGAGAAAGAGATATTCTTGAATAACTTTTTTTGTGAAGGTCGGAGAGACTTGCAAGTAGGCTCTACCCCCACTAAATAGGGTAGCGCGCATCGATCGGTACCATCCTTGAGCTTCTCCGACTTTCGGAAGGGTTAGGGTTAGGGTTAGGGATGAAAGCACATAGGAGAAAGAGATATTCTTGAATAACTTTTTTGGTGAAGGTCGGAGAGACTTGCAAGTAGGCTCTACCCCCACTAAATGGGGTAGCGCGCATCGATCGGTACCATCCTTGAGCTTCTCCGACTTTCGGAAGGGTTAGGGTTAGGGTTAGGGATGAAAGCACATAGGAGAAAGAGATATTCTTGAATAACTTTTTTTGTGAAGGTCGGAGAGACTTGGAAAGTGGTTGCATCTGGACTAATTTGGGTCCTGCGGATCGATTGGTACCATCCCCGAGCTTGTACGACCTTCGGAAGAGGTCGACCGACGAAATTCCCCCAAATCTGAGGAGATATTCTTGAATAACTTTTTTTGTGAAGGTCGGAGAGACTTGCAAGTAGGCTCTACCCCCACTAAATGGGGTAGCGCACATCGATCGGTACCATCCTTGAGCTTCTCCGACTTTCGGAAGGGTTAGGGTTAGGGTTAGGGATGAAAGCACATAGGAGAAAGAGATATTCTTGAATAACTTTTTTTTTGAAGGTCGGAGAGACTTGCAAGTAGGCTCTACCCCCACTAAATGGGGTCGCGCGCATCGATCGGTACCATCCTTGAGCTTCTCCGACTTTCGGAAGGGTTAGGGTTAGGGTTAGGGATGAAAGCACATAGGAGAAAGAGATATTCTTGAATAACTTTTTTTGTGAAGGTCGGAGAGACTTGGAAAGTGGTTGCATCTGGACTAATTTGGGTCCTGCGGATCGATTGGTACCATCCCCAAGCTTGTACGACCTTCGGAAGAGGTCGACCGACGAAATTCCCCCAAATCTGAGGAGATATTCTTGAATAACTTTTTTTGTGAAGGTCGGAGAGACTTGCAAGTAGGCTTTACCCCCACTAAATGGGGTAGCGCGCATCGATCTGTACCATCATTGAGCTTCTCCGACTTTCGGAAGGGTTAGGGTTAGGGTTAGGGATGAAAGCACATAGGAGAAAGAGATATTCTTGAATAACTTTTTTTGTGAAGGTCGGAGAGACTTGCAAGTAGGCTCTACCCCCACTAAATGGGGTAGCGCGCATCGATCGGTACCATCCTTGAGCTTCTCCGACTTTCGGAAGGGTTAGGGTTAGGGATGAAAGCACATAGGAGAAAGAGATATTCTTGAATAACTTTTTTTGTGAAGGTCGGAGAGACTTGCAAGTAGGCTCTACCCCCACTAAATAGGGTAGCGCGCATCGATCGGTACCATCCTTGAGCTTCTCCGACTTTCGGAAGGGTTAGGGTTAGGGTTAGGGATGAAAGCACATAGGAGAAAGAGATATTCTTGAATAACTTTTTTTGTGAAGGTCGGAGAGACTTGGAAAGTGGTTGCATCTGGACTAATTTGGGTCCTGCGGATCGATTGGTACCATCCCCGAGCTTGTACGACCTTCGGAAGAGGTCGACCGACGAAATTCCCCCAAATCTGAGGAGATATTCTTGAATAACTTTTTTTGTGAAGGTCGGAGAGACTTGCAAGTAGGCTCTACCCCCACTAAATGGGGTAGCGCACATCGATCGGTACCATCCTTGAGCTTCTCCGACTTTCGGAAGGGTTAGGGTTAGGGTTAGGGATGAAAGCACATAGGAGAAAGAGATATTCTTGAATAACTTTTTTTGTGAAGGTCGGAGAGACTTGCAAGTAGGCTCTACCCCCACTAAATGGGGTAGCGCGCATCGATCGGTACCATCCTTGAGCTTCTCCGACTTTCGGAAGGGTTAGGGTTAGGGTTAGGGATGAAAGCACATAGGAGAAAGAGATATTCTTGAATAACTTTTTTTGTGAAGGTCGGAGAGACTTGCAAGTAGGCTCTGCCCCCACTAAATGGGGTAGCGCGCATCGATCGGTACCATCCTTGAGCTTCTCCGACTTTCGGAAGGGTTAGGGTTAGGGTTAGGGATGAAAGCACATAGGAGAAAGAGATATTCTTGAATAACTTTTTTTGTGAAGGTCGGAGAGACTTGCAAGTAGGCTCTACCCCCACTAAATGGGGTAGCGCGCATCGATCGGTACCATCCTTGAGCTTCTCCGACTTTCGGAAGGGTTAGGGTTAGGGTTAGGGATGAAAGCACATAGGAGAAAGAGATATTCTTGAATAACTTTTTTTGTGAAGGTCGGAGAGACTTGCAAGTAGGCTCTACCCCCACTAAATAGGGTAGCGCGCATCGATCGGTACCATCCTTGAGCTTCTCCGACTTTCGGAAGGGTTAGGGTTAGGGTTAGGGATGAAAGCACATAGGAGAAAGAGATATTCTTGAATAACTTTTTTTGTGAAGGTCGGAGAGACTTGGAAAGTGGTTGCATCTGGACTAATTTGGGTCCTGCGGATCGATTGGTACCATCCCCGAGCTTGTACGACCTTCGGAAGAGGTCGACCGACGAAATTCCCCCAAATCTGAGGAGATATTCTTGAATAACTTTTTTTGTGAAGGTCGGAGAGACTTGCAAGTAGGCTCTACCCCCACTAAATGGGGTAGCGCACATCGATCGGTACCATCCTTGAGCTTCTCCGACTTTCGGAAGGGTTAGGGTTAGGGTTAGGGATGAAAGCACATAGGAGAAAGAGATATTCTTGAATAACTTTTTTTGTGAAGGTCGGAGAGACTTGCAAGTAGGCTCTACCCCCACTAAATGGGGTAGCGCGCATCGATCGGTACCATCCTTGAGCTTCTCCGACTTTCAGAAGGGTTAGGGTTAGGGTTAGGGATGAAAGCACATAGGAGAAAGAGATATTCTTGAATAACTTTTTTTGTGAAGGTCGGAGAGACTTGCAAGTAGGCTCTACCCCCACTAAATGGGGTAGCGCGCATCGATCGGTACCATCCTTGAGCTTCTCCGACTTTCGGAAGGGTTAGGGTTAGGGTTAGGGATGAAAGCACATAGGAGAAAGAGATATTCTTGAATAACTTTTTTGGTGAAGGTCGGAGAGACTTGCAAGTAGGCTCTACCCCCACTAAATGGGGTAGCGCGCATCGATCGGTACCATCCTTGAGCTTCTCCGACTTTCGGAAGGGTTAGGGTTAGGGTTAGGGATGAAAGCACATAGGAGAAAGAGATATTCTTGAATAACTTTTTTTGTGAAGGTCGGAGAGACTTGGAAAGTGGTTGCATCTGGACTAATTTGGGTCCTGCGGATCGATTGGTACCATCCCCGAGCTTGTACGACCTTCGGAAGAGGTCGACCGACGAAATTCCCCCAAATCTGAGGAGATATTCTTGAATAACTTTTTTTGTGAAGGTCGGAGAGACTTGCAAGTAGGCTCTACCCCCACTAAATGGGGTAGCGCACATCGATCGGTACCATCCTTGAGCTTCTCCGACTTTCGGAAGGGTTAGGGTTAGGGTTAGGGATGAAAGCACATAGGAGAAAGAGATATTCTTGAATAACTTTTTTTTTGAAGGTCGGAGAGACTTGCAAGTAGGCTCTACCCCCACTAAATGGGGTCGCGCGCATCGATCGGTACCATCCTTGAGCTTCTCCGACTTTCGGAAGGGTTAGGGTTAGGGTTAGGGATGAAAGCACATAGGAGAAAGAGATATTCTTGAATAACTTTTTTTGTGAAGGTCGGAGAGACTTGCAAGTAGGCTCTACCCCCACTAAATAGGGTAGCGCGCATCGATCGGTACCATCCTTGAGCTTCTCCGACTTTCGGAAGGGTTAGGGTTAGGGTTAGGGATGAAAGCACATAGGAGAAAGAGATATTCTTGAATAACTTTTTTTGTGAAGGTCGGAGAGACTTGGAAAGTGGTTGCATCTGGACTAATTTGGGTCCTGCGGATCGATTGGTACCATCCCCGAGCTTGTACGACCTTCGGAAGAGGTCGACCGACGAAATTCCCCCAAATCTGAGGAGATATTCTTGAATAACTTTTTTTGTGAAGGTCGGAGAGACTTGCAAGTAGGCTCTACCCCCACTAAATGGGGTTGCGCACATCGATCGGTACCATCCTTGAGCTTCTCTGACTTTCGGAAGGGTTAGGGTTAGGGTTAGGGATGAAAGCACATAGGAGAAAGAGATATTCTTGAATAACTTTTTTTGTGAAGGTCGGAGAGACTTGCAAGTAGGCTCTACCCCCACTAAATGGGGTAGCGCGCATCGATCGGTACCATCCTTGAGCTTCTCCGACTTTCGGAAGGGTTAGGGTTAGGGTTAGGGATGAAAGCACATAGGAGAAAGAGATATTCTTGAATAACTTTTTTTGTGAAGGTCGGAGAGACTTGGAAAGTGGTTGCATCTGGACTAATTTGGGTCCTGCGGATCGATTGGTACCATCCCCGAGCTTGTACGACCTTCGGAAGAGGTCGACCGACGAAATTCCCCCAAATCTGAGGAGATATTCTTGAATTACTTTTTTTGTGAAGGTCGGAGAGACTTGCAAGTAGGCTCTACCCCCACTAAATGGGGTTGCGCGCATCGATCGGTACCATCCTTGAGCTTCTCCGACTTTCGGAAGGGTTAGGGTTAGGGTTAGGGATGAAAGCACATAGGAGAAAGAGATATTCTTGAATAACTTTTTTTGTGAAGGTCGGAAAGACTTGCAAGTAGGCTCTACCCCCACTAAATGGGGTAACGCGCATCGATCGGTACCATCCTTGAGCTTCTCCGACTTTCGGAAGGGTTAGGGTTAGGGTTAGGGATGAAAGCACATAGGAGAAAGAGATATTCTTGAATAACTTTTTTTGTGAAGGTCGGAGAGACTTGCAAGTAGGCTCTACTCCCACTAAATGGGGTAGCGCGCATCGATCGGTACCATCCTTGAGCTTCTCCGACTTTCGGAAGGGTTAGGGTTAGGGTTAGGGATGAAAGCACATAGGAGAAAGAGATATTCTTGAATAACTTTTTTTGTGAAGGTCGGAGAGACTTGCAAGTAGGCTGTGCCCCCACTAAATGGGGTAGCGCGCATCGATCGGTACCATCCTTGAGCTTCTCCGACTTTCGGAAGGGTTAGGGTTAGGGTTAGGGATGAAAGCACATAGGAGAAAGAGATATTCTTGAATAACTTTTTTTGTGAAGGTCGGAGAGACTTGGAAAGTGGTTGCATCTGGACTAATTTGGGTCCTGCGGATCGATTGGTACCATCTCCGAGCTTGTACGACCTTCGGAAGAGGTCGACCGACGAAATTCCCCCAAATCTGAGGAGATATTCTTGAATAACTTTTTTTGTGAAGGTCGGAGAGACTTGCAAGTAGGCTCTACCCCCACTAAATGGGGTAGCGCGCATCGATCGGTACCATCCTTGAGCTTCTCCGACTTTCGGAAGGGTTAGGGTTAGGGTTAGGGATGAAAGCACATAGGAGAAAGAGATATTCTTGAATAACTTTTTTTGTGAAGGTCGGAGAGACTTGGAAAGTGGTTGCATCTGGACTAATTTGGGTCCTGCGGATCGATTGGTACCATCCCCGAGCTTGTACGACCTTCGGAAGAGGTCGACCGACGAAATTCCCCCAAATCTGAGGAGATATTCTTGAATAACTTTTTTTGTGAAGGTCGGAGAGACTTGCAAGTAGGCTCTACCCCCACTAAATGGGGTTGCGCGCATCGATCGGTACCATCCTTGAGCTTCTCCGACTTTCGGAAGGGTTAGGGTTAGGGTTAGGGATGAAAGCACATAGGAGAAAGAGATATTCTTGAATAACTTTTTTTGTGAAGGTCGGAGAGACTTGGAAAGTGGTTGCATCTGGACTAATTTGGGTCCTGCGGATCGATTGGTACCATCCCCGAGCTTGTACGACCTTCGAAAGAGGTCGACCGACGAAATTCCCCCAAATCTGAGGAGATATTCTTGAATAACTTTTTTTGTGAAGGTCGGAGAGACTTGCAAGTAGGCTCTACCCCCACTAAATGGGGTAGCGCGCATCGATCGGTACCATCCTTGAGCTTCTCCGACTTTCGGAAGGGTTAGGGTTAGGGTTAGGGATGAAAGCACATAGGAGAAAGAGATATTCTTGAATAACTTTTTTTGTGAAGGTCGGAGAGACTTGGAAAGTGGTTGCATCTGGACTAATTTGGGTCCTGCGGATCGATTGGTACCATCTCCGAGCTTGTACGACCTTCGGAAGAGGTCGACCGACGAAATTCCCCCAAATCTGAGGAGATATTCTTGAATAACTTTTTTTGTGAAGGTCGGAGAGACTTGCAAGTAGGCTCTACCCCCACTAAATGGGGTAGCGCGCATCGATCGGTACCATCCTTGAGCTTCACCGACTTTCGGAAGGGTTAGGGTTAGGGTTAGGGCTGAAAGCACATAGGAGAAAGAGATATTCTTGAATAACTTTTTTTGTGAAGGTCGGAGAGACTTGGAAAGTGGTTGCATCTGGACTAATTTGGGTCCTGCGGATCGATTGGTACCATCCCCGAGCTTGTAAGACCTTCGGAAGAGGTCGACCGACGAAATTCCCCCAAATCTGAGGAGATATTCTTGAATAACTTTTTTTGTGAAGGTCGGAGAGACTTGCAAGTAGGCTCTACCCCCACTAAATGGGGTAGCGCACATCGATCGGTACCATCCTTGAGCTTCTCCGACTTTCGGAAGGGTTAGGGTTAGGGTTAGGGATGAAAGCACATAGGAGAAAGAGATATTCTTGAATAACTTTTTTTGTGAAGGTCGGAGAGACTTGGAAAGTGGTTGCATCTGGACTAATTTGGGTCCTGCGGATCGATTGGTACCATCTCCGAGCTTGTACGACCTTCGGAAGAGGTCGACCGACGAAATTCCCCCAAATCTGAGGAGATATTCTTGAATAACTTTTTTTGTGAAGGTCGGAGAGACTTGCAAGTAGGCTCTACCCCCACTAAATGGGGTAGCGCGCATCGATCGGTACCATCCTTGAGCTTCTCCGACTTTCGGAAGGGTTAGGGTTAGGGTTAGGGATGAAAGCACATAGGAGAAAGAGATATTCTTGAATAACTTTTTTGTGAAGGTCGGAGAGACTTGGAAAGTGGTTGCATCTGGACTAATTTGGGTCCTGCAGATAGATTGGTACCATCCCCGAGCTTGTACGACCTTCGGAAGAGGTCGACCGACGAAATTCCCCCAAATCTGAGGAGATATTCTTGAATAACTTTTTTGGTGAAGGTCGGAGAGACTTGCAAGTAGGCTCTACCCCCACTAAATGGGGTAGCGCGCATCGATCGGTACCATCCTTGAGCTTCTCCGACTTTCGGAAGGGTTAGGGTTAGGGTTAGGGATGAAAGCACATAGGAGAAAGAGATATTCTTGAATAACTTTTTTTGTGAAGGTCGGAGAGACTTGGAAAGTGGTTGCATCTGGACTAATTTGGGTCCTGCGGATCGATTGGTACCATCCCCGAGCTTGTACGACCTTCGGAAGAGGTCGACCGACGAAATTCCCCCAAATCTGAGGAGATATTCTTGAATTACTTTTTTTGTGAAGGTCGGAGAGACTTGCAAGTAGGCTCTACCCCCACTAAATGGGGTAGCGCACATCGATCGGTACCATCCTTGAGCTTCTCCGACTTTCGGAAGGGTTAGGGTTAGGGTTAGGGATGAAAGCACATAGGAGAAAGAGATATTCTTGAATAACTTTTTTTTTGAAGGTCGGAGAGACTTGCAAGTAGGCTCTACCCCCACTAAATGGGGTCGCGCGCATCGATCGGTACCATCCTTGAGCTTCTCCGACTTTCGGAAGGGTTAGGGTTAGGGTTAGGGATGAAAGCACATAGGAGAAAGAGATATTCTTGAATAACTTTTTTTGTGAAGGTCGGAGAGACTTGCAAGTAGGCTCTACCCCCACTAAATAGGGTAGCGCGCATCGATCGGTACCATCCTTGAGCTTCTCCGACTTTCGGAAGGGTTAGGGTTAGGGTTAGGGATGAAAGCACATAGGAGAAAGAGATATTCTTGAATAACTTTTTTTGTGAAGGTCGGAGAGACTTGGAAAGTGGTTGCATCTGGACTAATTTGGGTCCTGCGGATCGATTGGTACCATCCCCGAGCTTGTACGACCTTCGGAAGAGGTCGACCGACGAAATTCCCCCAAATCTGAGGAGATATTCTTGAATAACTTTTTTTGTGAAGGTCGGAGAGACTTGCAAGTAGGCTCTACCCCCACTAAATGGGGTTGCGCGCATCGATCGGTACCATCCTTGAGCTTCTCCGACTTTCGGAAGGGTTAGGGTTAGGGTTAGGGATGAAAGCACATAGGAGAAAGAGATATTCTTGAATAACTTTTTTTGTGAAGGTCGGAGAGACTTGCAAGTAGGCTCTACCCCCACTAAATGGGGTAGCGCGCATCGATCGGTACCATCCTTGAGCTTCTCCGACTTTCGGAAGGGTTAGGGTTAGGGTTAGGGATGAAAGCACATAGGAGAAAGAGATATTCTTGAATAACTTTTTTTGTGAAGGTCGGAGAGACTTGGAAAGTGGTTGCATCTGGACTAATTTGGGTCCTGCGGATCGATTGGTACCATCCCCGAGCTTGTACGACCTTCGGAAGAGGTCGACCGACGAAATTCCCCCAAATCTGAGGAGATATTCTTGAATTACTTTTTTTGTGAAGGTCGGAGAGACTTGCAAGTAGGCTCTACCCCCACTAAATGGGGTTGCGCGCATCGATCGGTACCATCCTTGAGCTTCTCCGACTTTCGGAAGGGTTAGGGTTAGGGTTAGGGATGAAAGCACATAGGAGAAAGAGATATTCTTGAATAACTTTTTTTGTGAAGGTCGGAAAGACTTGCAAGTAGGCTCTACCCCCACTAAATGGGGTAACGCGCATCGATCGGTACCATCCTTGAGCTTCTCCGACTTTCGGAAGGGTTAGGGTTAGGGTTAGGGATGAAAGCACATAGGAGAAAGAGATATTCTTGAATAACTTTTTTTGTGAAGGTCGGAGAGACTTGCAAGTAGGCTCTACTCCCACTAAATGGGGTAGCGCGCATCGATCGGTACCATCCTTGAGCTTCTCCGACTTTCGGAAGGGTTAGGGTTAGGGTTAGGGATGAAAGCACATAGGAGAAAGAGATATTCTTGAATAACTTTTTTTGTGAAGGTCGGAGAGACTTGCAAGTAGGCTCTGCCCCCACTAAATGGGGTAGCGCGCATCGATCGGTACCATCCTTGAGCTTCTCCGACTTTCGGAAGGGTTAGGGTTAGGGTTAGGGATGAAAGCACATAGGAGAAAGAGATATTCTTGAATAACTTTTTTTGTGAAGGTCGGAGAGACTTGGAAAGTGGTTGCATCTGGACTAATTTGGGTCCTGCGGATCGATTGGTACCATCTCCGAGCTTGTACGACCTTCGGAAGAGGTCGACCGACGAAATTCCCCCAAATCTGAGGAGATATTCTTGAATAACTTTTTTTGTGAAGGTCGGAGAGACTTGCAAGTAGGCTCTACCCCCACTAAATGGGGTAGCGCGCATCGATCGGTACCATCCTTGAGCTTCTCCGACTTTCGGAAGGGTTAGGGTTAGGGTTAGGGATGAAAGCACATAGGAGAAAGAGATATTCTTGAATAACTTTTTTTGTGAAGGTCGGAGAGACTTGGAAAGTGGTTGCATCTGGACTAATTTGGGTCCTGCGGATCGATTGGTACCATCCCCGAGCTTGTACGACCTTCGGAAGAGGTCGACCGACGAAATTCCCCCAAATCTGAGGAGATATTCTTGAATAACTTTTTTTGTGAAGGTCGGAGAGACTTGCAAGTAGGCTCTACCCCCACTAAATGGGGTTGCGCGCATCGATCGGTACCATCCTTGAGCTTCTCCGACTTTCGGAAGGGTTAGGGTTAGGGTTAGGGATGAAAGCACATAGGAGAAAGAGATATTCTTGAATAACTTTTTTTGTGAAGGTCGGAGAGACTTGGAAAGTGGTTGCATCTGGACTAATTTGGGTCCTGCGGATCGATTGGTACCATCCCCGAGCTTGTACGACCTTCGAAAGAGGTCGACCGACGAAATTCCCCCAAATCTGAGGAGATATTCTTGAATAACTTTTTTTGTGAAGGTCGGAGAGACTTGCAAGTAGGCTCTACCCCCACTAAATGGGGTAGCGCGCATCGATCGGTACCATCCTTGAGCTTCTCCGACTTTCGGAAGGGTTAGGGTTAGGGATGAAAGCACATAGGAGAAAGAGATATTCTTGAATAACTTTTTTTGTGAAGGTCGGAGAGACTTGGAAAGTGGTTGCATCTGGACTAATTTGGGTCCTGCGGATCGATTGGTACCATCTCCGAGCTTGTACGACCTTCGGAAGAGGTCGACCGACGAAATTCCCCCAAATCTGAGGAGATATTCTTGAATAACTTTTTTTGTGAAGGTCGGAGAGACTTGCAAGTAGGCTCTACCCCCACTAAATGGGGTAGCGCGCATCGATCGGTACCATCCTTGAGCTTCACCGACTTTCGGAAGGGTTAGGGTTAGGGTTAGGGCTGAAAGCACATAGGAGAAAGAGATATTCTTGAATAACTTTTTTTGTGAAGGTCGGAGAGACTTGGAAAGTGGTTGCATCTGGACTAATTTGGGTCCTGCGGATCGATTGGTACCATCCCCGAGCTTGTAAGACCTTCGGAAGAGGTCGACCGACGAAATTCCCCCAAATCTGAGGAGATATTCTTGAATAACTTTTTTTGTGAAGGTCGGAGAGACTTGCAAGTAGGCTCTACCCCCACTAAATGGGGTAGCGCACATCGATCGGTACCATCCTTGAGCTTCTCCGACTTTCGGAAGGGTTAGGGTTAGGGTTAGGGATGAAAGCACATAGGAGAAAGAGATATTCTTGAATAACTTTTTTTGTGAAGGTCGGAGAGACTTGGAAAGTGGTTGCATCTGGACTAATTTGGGTCCTGCGGATCGATTGGTACCATCTCCGAGCTTGTACGACCTTCGGAAGAGGTCGACCGACGAAATTCCCCCAAATCTGAGGAGATATTCTTGAATAACTTTTTTTGTGAAGGTCGGAGAGACTTGCAAGTAGGCTCTACCCCCACTAAATGGGGTAGCGCGCATCGATCGGTACCATCCTTGAGCTTCTCCGACTTTCGGAAGGGTTAGGGTTAGGGTTAGGGATGAAAGCACATAGGAGAAAGAGATATTCTTGAATAACTTTTTTTGTGAAGGTCGGAGAGACTTGGAAAGTGGTTGCATCTGGACTAATTTGGGTCCTGCGGATAGATTGGTACCATCCCCGAGCTTGTACGACCTTCGGAAGAGGTCGACCGACGAAATTCCCCCAAATCTGAGGAGATATTCTTGAATAACTTTTTTTGTGAAGGTCGGAGAGACTTGCAAGTAGGCTCTACCCCCACTAAATGGGGTTGCGCGCATCGATCGGTACCATCCTTGAGCTTCTCCGACTTTCGGAAGGGTTAGGGTTAGGGTTAGGGATGAAAGCACATAGGAGAAAGAGATATTCTTGAATAACTTTTTTTGTGAAGGTCGGAGAGACTTGCAAGTAGGCTCTACCCCCACTAAATGGGGTAGCGCGCATCGATCAGTACCATCCTTGAGCTTCTCCGACTTTCGGAAGGGTTAGGGTTAGGGTTAGGGATGAAAGCACATAGGAGAAAGAGATATTCTTGAATAACTTTTTTTGTGAAGGTCGGAGAGACTTGGAAAGTGGTTGCATCTGGACTAATTTGGGTCCTGCGGATCGATTGGTACCATCCCCGAGCTTGTAAGACCTTCGGAAGAGGTCGACCGACGAAATTCCCCCAAATCTGAGGAGATATTCTTGAATTACTTTTTTTGTGAAGGTCGGAGAGACTTGCAAGTAGGCTCTACCCCCACTAAATGGGGTTGCGCGCATCGATCGGTACCATCCTTGAGCTTCTCCGACTTTCGGAAGGGTTAGGGTTAGGGTTAGGGATGAAAGCACATAGGAGAAAGAGATATTCTTGAATAACTTTTTTTGTGAAGGTCGGAGAGACTTGGAAAGTGGTTGCATCTGGACTAATTTGGGTCCTGCGGATCGATTGGTACCATCCCCGAGCTTGTACGACCTTCGGAAGAGGTCGACCGACGAAATTCCCCCAAATCTGAGGAGATATTCTTGAATTACTTTTTTTGTGAAGGTCGGAGAGACTTGCAAGTAGGCTCTACCCCCACTAAATGGGGTTGCGCGCATCGATCGGTACCATCCTTGAGCTTCTCAGACTTTCGGAAGGGTTAGGGTTAGGGTTAGGGATGAAAGCACATAGGAGAAAGAGATATTCTTGAATAACGTTTTTTGTGAAGGTCGGAGAGACTTGCAAGTAGGCTCTACCCCCACTAAATGGGGTAGCGCGCATCGATCGGTACCATCCTTGAGCTTCTCCGACTTTCGGAAGGGTTAGGGTTAGGGTTAGGGATGAAAGCACATAGGAGAAAGAGATATTCTTGAATAACTTTTTTTGTGAAGGTCGGAGAGACTTGCAAGTAGGCTCTACCCCCACTAAATGGGGTAGCGCGCATCGATCGGTACCATCCTTGAGCTTCTCCGACTTTCGGAAGGGTTAGGGTTAGGGTTAGGGATGAAAGCACATAGGAGAAAGAGATATTCTTGAATAACTTTTTTTGTGAAGGTCGGAGAGACTTGCAAGTAGGCTCTACCCCCACTAAATGGGGTAGCGCGCATCGATCGGTACCATCCTTGAGCTTCTCCGACTTTCGGAAGGGTTAGGGTTAGGGTTAGGGATGAAAGCACATAGGAGAAAGAGATATTCTTGAATAACTTTTTTTGTGAAGGTCGGAGAGACTTGCAAGTAGGCTCTACCCCCACTAAATGGGGTAGCGCGCATCGATCGGTACCATCCTTGAGCTTCTCCGACTTTCGGAAGGGTTAGGGTTAGGGTTAGGGATGAAAGCACATAGGAGAAAGAGATATTCTTGAATAACTTTTTTTGTGAAGGTCGGAGAGACTTGGAAAGTGGTTGCATCTGGACTAATTTGGGTCCTGCGGATCGATTGGTACCATCCCCGAGCTTGTACGACCTTCGGAAGAGGTCGACCGACGAAATTCCCCCAAATCTGAGGAGATATTCTTGAATAACTTTTTTTGTGAAGGTCGGAGAGACTTGCAAGTAGGCTTTACCCCCACTAAATGGGGTAGCGCGCATCGATCTGTACCATCATTGAGCTTCTCCGACTTTCGGAAGGGTTAGGGTTAGGGTTAGGGATGAAAGCACATAGGAGAAAGAGATATTCTTGAATAACTTTTTTTGTGAAGGTCGGAGAGACTTGCAAGTAGGCTCTACCCCCACTAAATGGGGTAGCGCACATCGATCGGTACCATCCTTGAGCTTCTCCGACTTTCGGAAGGGTTAGGGTTAGGGTTAGGGATGAAAGCACATAGGAGAAAGAGATATTCTTGAATAACTTTTTTTGTGAAGGTCGGAGAGACTTGCAAGTAGGCTCTACCCCCACTAAATGGGGTAGCGCGCATCGATCGGTACCATCCTTGAGCTTCTCCGACTTTCGGAAGGGTTAGGGTTAGGGTTAGGGATGAAAGCACATAGGAGAAAGAGATATTCTTGAATAACTTTTTTTGTGAAGGTCGGAGAGACTTGCAAGTAGGCTCTACCCCCACTAAATAGGGTAGCGCGCATCGATCGGTACCATCCTTGAGCTTCTCCGACTTTCGGAAGGGTTAGGGTTAGGGTTAGGGATGAAAGCACATAGGAGAAAGAGATATTCTTGAATAACTTTTTTTGTGAAGGTCGGAGAGACTTGGAAAGTGGTTGCATCTGGACTAATTTGGGTCCTGCGGATCGATTGGTACCATCCCCGAGCTTGTACGACCTTCGGAAGAGGTCGACCGACGAAATTCCCCCAAATCTGAGGAGATATTCTTGAATAACTTTTTTTGTGAAGGTCGGAGAGACTTGCAAGTAGGCTCTACCCCCACTAAATGGGGTAGCGCACATCGATCGGTACCATCCTTGAGCTTCTCCGACTTTCGGAAGGGTTAGGGTTAGGGTTAGGGATGAAAGCACATAGGAGAAAGAGATATTCTTGAATAACTTTTTTTGTGAAGGTCGGAGAGACTTGCAAGTAGGCTCTACCCCCACTAAATGGGGTAGCGCGCATCGATCGGTACCATCCTTGAGCTTCTCCGACTTTCAGAAGGGTTAGGGTTAGGGTTAGGGATGAAAGCACATAGGAGAAAGAGATATTCTTGAATAACTTTTTTTGTGAAGGTCGGAGAGACTTGCAAGTAGGCTCTACCCCCACTAAATGGGGTAGCGCGCATCGATCGGTACCATCCTTGAGCTTCTCCGACTTTCGGAAGGGTTAGGGTTAGGGTTAGGGATGAAAGCACATAGGAGAAAGAGATATTCTTGAATAACTTTTTTGGTGAAGGTCGGAGAGACTTGCAAGTAGGCTCTACCCCCACTAAATGGGGTAGCGCGCATCGATCGGTACCATCCTTGAGCTTCTCCGACTTTCGGAAGGGTTAGGGTTAGGGTTAGGGATGAAAGCACATAGGAGAAAGAGATATTCTTGAATAACTTTTTTTGTGAAGGTCGGAGAGACTTGGAAAGTGGTTGCATCTGGACTAATTTGGGTCCTGCGGATCGATTGGTACCATCCCCGAGCTTGTACGACCTTCGGAAGAGGTCGACCGACGAAATTCCCCCAAATCTGAGGAGATATTCTTGAATAACTTTTTTTGTGAAGGTCGGAGAGACTTGCAAGTAGGCTCTACCCCCACTAAATGGGGTAGCGCACATCGATCGGTACCATCCTTGAGCTTCTCCGACTTTCGGAAGGGTTAGGGTTAGGGTTAGGGATGAAAGCACATAGGAGAAAGAGATATTCTTGAATAACTTTTTTTTTGAAGGTCGGAGAGACTTGCAAGTAGGCTCTACCCCCACTAAATGGGGTCGCGCGCATCGATCGGTACCATCCTTGAGCTTCTCCGACTTTCGGAAGGGTTAGGGTTAGGGTTAGGGATGAAAGCACATAGGAGAAAGAGATATTCTTGAATAACTTTTTTTGTGAAGGTCGGAGAGACTTGCAAGTAGGCTCTACCCCCACTAAATAGGGTAGCGCGCATCGATCGGTACCATCCTTGAGCTTCTCCGACTTTCGGAAGGGTTAGGGTTAGGGTTAGGGATGAAAGCACATAGGAGAAAGAGATATTCTTGAATAACTTTTTTTGTGAAGGTCGGAGAGACTTGGAAAGTGGTTGCATCTGGACTAATTTGGGTCCTGCGGATCGATTGGTACCATCTCCGAGCTTGTACGACCTTCGGAAGAGGTCGACCGACGAAATTCCCCCAAATCTGAGGAGATATTCTTGAATAACTTTTTTTGTGAAGGTCGGAGAGACTTGCAAGTAGGCTCTACCCCCACTAAATGGGGTTGCGCGCATCGATCGGTACCATCCTTGAGCTTCTCCGACTTTCGGAAGGGTTAGGGTTAGGGTTAGGGATGAAAGCACATAGGAGAAAGAGATATTCTTGAATAACTTTTTTTGTGAAGGTCGGAGAGACTTGCAAGTAGGCTCTACCCCCACTAAATGGGGTTGCGCGCATCGATCGGTACCATCCTTGAGCTTCTCCGACTTTCGGAAGGGTTAGGGTTAGGGTTAGGGATGAAAGCACATAGGAGAAAGAGATATTCTTGAATAACTTTTTTTGTGAAGGTCGGAGAGACTTGCAAGTAGGCTCTACCCCCACTAAATGGGGTTGCGCGCATCGATCGGTACCATCCTTGAGCTTCTCCGACTTTCGGAAGGGTTAGGGTTAGGGTTAGGGATGAAAGCACATAGGAGAAAGAGATATTCTTGAATAACTTTTTTTGTGAAGGTCGGAGAGACTTGGAAAGTGGTTGCATCTGGACTAATTTGGGTCCTGCGGATCGATTGGTACCATCCCCGAGCTTGTACGACCTTCGGAAGAGGTCGACCGACGAAATTCCCCCAAATCTGAGGAGATATTCTTGAATTACTTTTTTTGTGAAGGTCGGAGAGACTTGCAAGTAGGCTCTACCCCCACTAAATGGGGTAGCGCACATCGATCGGTACCATCCTTGAGCTTCTCCGACTTTCGGAAGGGTTAGGGTTAGGGTTAGGGATGAAAGCACATAGGAGAAAGAGATATTCTTGAATAACTTTTTTTGTGAAGGTCGGAGAGACTTGCAAGTAGGCTCTACCCCCACTAAATGGGGTAGCGCGCATCGATCAATACCATCCTTGAGCTTCTCCGACTTTCAGAAGGGTTAGGGTTAGGGTTAGGGATGAAAGCACATAGGAGAAAGAGATATTCTTGAATAACTTTTTTTGTGAAGGTCGGAGAGACTTGCAAGTAGGCTCTACCCCCACTAAATGGGGTAGCTCGCATCGATCGGTACCATCCTTGAGCTTCTCCGACTTTCGGAAGGGTTAGGGTTAGGGTTAGGGATGAAAGCACATAGGAGAAAGAGATATTCTTGAATAACTTTTTTGGTGAAGGTCGGAGAGACTTGCAAGTAGGCTCTACCCCCACTAAATGGGGTAGCGCGCATCGATCGGTACCATCCTTGAGCTTCTCCGACTTTCGGAAGGGTTAGGGTTAGGGTTAGGGATGAAAGCACATAGGAGAAAGAGATATTCTTGAATAACTTTTTTTGTGAAGGTCGGAGAGACTTGGAAAGTGGTTGCATCTGGACTAATTTGGGTCCTGCGGATCGATTGGTACCATCCCCGAGCTTGTACGACCTTCGGAAGAGGTCGACCGACGAAATTCCCCCAAATCTGAGGAGATATTCTTGAATAACTTTTTTTGTGAAGGTCGGAGAGACTTGCAAGTAGGCTCTACCCCCACTAAATGGGGTAGCGCACATCGATCGGTACCATCCTTGAGCTTCTCCGACTTTCGGAAGGGTTAGGGTTAGGGTTAGGGATGAAAGCACATAGGAGAAAGAGATATTCTTGAATAACTTTTTTTTTGAAGGTCGGAGAGACTTGCAAGTAGGCTCTACCCCCACTAAATGGGGTCGCGCGCATCGATCGGTACCATCCTTGAGCTTCTCCGACTTTCGGAAGGGTTAGGGTTAGGGTTAGGGATGAAAGCACATAGGAGAAAGAGATATTCTTGAATAACTTTTTTTGTGAAGGTCGGAGAGACTTGCAAGTAGGCTCTACCCCCACTAAATAGGGTAGCGCGCATCGATCGGTACCATCCTTGAGCTTCTCCGACTTTCGGAAGGGTTAGGGTTAGGGTTAGGGATGAAAGCACATAGGAGAAAGAGATATTCTTGAATAACTTTTTTTGTGAAGGTCGGAGAGACTTGGAAAGTGGTTGCATCTGGACTAATTTGGGTCCTGCGGATCGATTGGTACCATCCCCGAGCTTGTACGACCTTCGGAAGAGGTCGACCGACGAAATTCCCCCAAATCTGAGGAGATATTCTTGAATTACTTTTTTTGTGAAGGTCGGAGAGACTTGCAAGTAGGCTCTACCCCCACTAAATGGGGTAGCGCACATCGATCGGTACCATCCTTGAGCTTCTCCGACTTTCGGAAGGGTTAGGGTTAGGGTTAGGGATGAAAGCACATAGGAGAAAGAGATATTCTTGAATAACTTTTTTTGTGAAGGTCGGAGAGACTTGCAAGTAGGCTCTACCCCCACTAAATGGGGTAGCGCGCATCGATCAATACCATCCTTGAGCTTCTCCGACTTTCAGAAGGGTTAGGGTTAGGGTTAGGGATGAAAGCACATAGGAGAAAGAGATATTCTTGAATAACTTTTTTTGTGAAGGTCGGAGAGACTTGCAAGTAGGCTCTACCCCCACTAAATGGGGTAGCTCGCATCGATCGGTACCATCCTTGAGCTTCTCCGACTTTCGGAAGGGTTAGGGTTAGGGTTAGGGATGAAAGCACATAGGAGAAAGAGATATTCTTGAATAACTTTTTTGGTGAAGGTCGGAGAGACTTGCAAGTAGGCTCTACCCCCACTAAATGGGGTAGCGCGCATCGATCGGTACCATCCTTGAGCTTCTCCGACTTTCGGAAGGGTTAGGGTTAGGGTTAGGGATGAAAGCACATAGGAGAAAGAGATATTCTTGAATAACTTTTTTTGTGAAGGTCGGAGAGACTTGGAAAGTGGTTGCATCTGGACTAATTTGGGTCCTGCGGATCGATTGGTACCATCCCCGAGCTTGTACGACCTTCGGAAGAGGTCGACCGACGAAATTCCCCCAAATCTGAGGAGATATTCTTGAATAACTTTTTTTGTGAAGGTCGGAGAGACTTGCAAGTAGGCTCTACCCCCACTAAATGGGGTAGCGCACATCGATCGGTACCATCCTTGAGCTTCTCCGACTTTCGGAAGGGTTAGGGTTAGGGTTAGGGATGAAAGCACATAGGAGAAAGAGATATTCTTGAATAACTTTTTTTTTGAAGGTCGGAGAGACTTGCAAGTAGGCTCTACCCCCACTAAATGGGGTCGCGCGCATCGATCGGTACCATCCTTGAGCTTCTCCGACTTTCGGAAGGGTTAGGGTTAGGGTTAGGGATGAAAGCACATAGGAGAAAGAGATATTCTTGAATAACTTTTTTTGTGAAGGTCGGAGAGACTTGCAAGTAGGCTCTACCCCCACTAAATAGGGTAGCGCGCATCGATCGGTACCATCCTTGAGCTTCTCCGACTTTCGGAAGGGTTAGGGTTAGGGTTAGGGATGAAAGCACATAGGAGAAAGAGATATTCTTGAATAACTTTTTTTGTGAAGGTCGGAGAGACTTGGAAAGTGGTTGCATCTGGACTAATTTGGGTCCTGCGGATCGATTGGTACCATCTCCGAGCTTGTACGACCTTCGGAAGAGGTCGACCGACGAAATTCCCCCAAATCTGAGGAGATATTCTTGAATAACTTTTTTTGTGAAGGTCGGAGAGACTTGCAAGTAGGCTCTACCCCCACTAAATGGGGTTGCGCGCATCGATCGGTACCATCCTTGAGCTTCTCCGACTTTCGGAAGGGTTAGGGTTAGGGTTAGGGATGAAAGCACATAGGAGAAAGAGATATTCTTGAATAACTTTTTTTGTGAAGGTCGGAGAGACTTGCAAGTAGGCTCTACCCCCACTAAATGGGGTAGCGCGCATCGATCGGTACCATCCTTGAGCTTCTCCGACTTTCGGAAGGGTTAGGGTTAGGGTTAGGGATGAAAGCACATAGGAGAAAGAGATATTCTTGAATAACTTTTTTTGTGAAGGTCGGAGAGACTTGGAAAGTGGTTGCATCTGGACTAATTTGGGTCCTGCGGATCGATTGGTACCATCCCCGAGCTTGTACGACCTTCGGAAGAGGTCGACCGACGAAATTCCCCCAAATCTGAGGAGATATTCTTGAATTACTTTTTTTGTGAAGGTCGGAGAGACTTGCAAGTAGGCTCTACCCCCACTAAATGGGGTTGCGCGCATCGATCGGTACCATCCTTGAGCTTCTCCGACTTTCGGAAGGGTTAGGGTTAGGGTTAGGGATGAAAGCACATAGGAGAAAGAGATATTCTTGAATAACTTTTTTTGTGAAGGTCGGAGAGACTTGCAAGTAGGCTCTACCCCCACTAAATGGGGTAACGCGCATCGATCAGTACCATCCTTGAGCTTCTCCGACTTTCGGAAGGGTTAGGGTTAGGGTTAGGGATGAAAGCACATAGGAGAAAGAGATATTCTTGAATAACTTTTTTTGTGAAGGTCGGAGAGACTTGCAAGTAGGCTCTACCCCCACTAAATGGGGTAGCACGCATCGATCGGTACCATCCTTGAGCTTCTCCGACTTTCGGAAGGGTTAGGGTTAGGGTTAGGGATGAAAGCACATAGGAGAAAGAGATATTCTTGAATAACTTTTTTTGTGAAGGTCGGAGAGACTTGCAAGTAGGCTCTGCCCCCACTAAATGGGGTAGCGCGCATCGATCGGTACCATCCTTGAGCTTCTCCGACTTTCGGAAGGGTTAGGGTTAGGGTTAGGGATGAAAGCACATAGGAGAAAGAGATATTCTTGAATAACTTTTTTTGTGAAGGTCGGAGAGACTTGGAAAGTGGTTGCATCTGGACTAATTTGGGTCCTGCGGATCGATTGGTACCATCTCCGAGCTTGTACGACCTTCGGAAGAGGTCGACCGACGAAATTCCCCCAAATCTGAGGAGATATTCTTGAATAACTTTTTTTGTGAAGGTCAGAGAGACTTGCAAGTAGGCTCTACCCCCACTAAATGGGGTAGCGCGCATCGATCGGTACCATCCTTGAGCTTCTCCGACTTTCGGAAGGGTTAGGGTTAGGGTTAGGGATGAAAGCACATAGGAGAAAGAGATATTCTTGAATAACTTTTTTTGTGAAGGTCGGAGAGACTTGGAAAGTGGTTGCATCTGGACTAATTTGGGTCCTGCGGATCGATTGGTACCATCCCCGAGCTTGTACGACCTTCGGAAGAGGTCGACCGACGAAATTCCCCCAAATCTGAGGAGATATTCTTGAATAACTTTTTTTGTGAAGGTCGGAGAGACTTGCAAGTAGGCTCTACCCCCACTAAATGGGGTTGCGCGCATCGATCGGTACCATCCTTGAGCTTCTCCGACTTTCGGAAGGGTTAGGGTTAGGGATGAAAGCACATAGGAGAAAGAGATATTCTTGAATAACTTTTTTTGTGAAGGTCGGAGAGACTTGGAAAGTGGTTGCATCTGGACTAATTTGGGTCCTGCGGATCGATTGGTACCATCCCCGAGCTTGTACGACCTTCGAAAGAGGTCGACCGACGAAATTCCCCCAAATCTGAGGAGATATTCTTGAATAACTTTTTTTGTGAAGGTCGGAGAGACTTGCAAGTAGGCTCTACCCCCACTAAATGGGGTAGCGCGCATCGATCGGTACCATCCTTGAGCTTCTCCGACTTTCGGAAGGGTTAGGGTTAGGGTTAGGGATGAAAGCACATAGGAGAAAGAGATATTCTTGAATAACTTTTTTTGTGAAGGTCGGAGAGACTTGGAAAGTGGTTGCATCTGGACTAATTTGGGTCCTGCGGATCGATTGGTACCATCTCCGAGCTTGTACGACCTTCGGAAGAGGTCGACCGACGAAATTCCCCCAAATCTGAGGAGATATTCTTGAATAACTTTTTTTGTGAAGGTCGGAGAGACTTGCAAGTAGGCTCTACCCCCACTAAATGGGGTAGCGCGCATCGATCGGTACCATCCTTGAGCTTCTCCGACTTTCGGAAGGGTTAGGGTTAGGGTTAGGGATGAAAGCACATAGGAGAAAGAGATATTCTTGAATAACTTTTTTTGTGAAGGTCGGAGAGACTTGGAAAGTGGTTGCATCTGGACTAATTTGGGTCCTGCGGATCGATTGGTACCATCCCCGAGCTTGTACGACCTTCGGAAGAGGTCGACCGACGAAATTCCCCCAAATCTGAGGAGATATTCTTGAATAACTTTTTTTGTGAAGGTCGGAGAGACTTGCAAGTAGGCTCTACCCCCACTAAATAGGGTAGCGCGCATCGATCGGTACCATCCTTGAGCTTCTCCGACTTTCGGAAGGGTTAGGGTTAGGGTTAGGGATGAAAGCACATAGGAGAAAGAGATATTCTTGAATAACTTTTTTTGTGAAGGTCGGAGAGACTTGGAAAGTGGTTGCATCTGGACTAATTTAGGTCCTGCGGATCGATTGGTACCATCCCCGAGCTTGTACGACCTTCGGAAGAGGTCGACCGACGAAATTCCCCCAAATCTGAGGAGATATTCTTGAATAACTTTTTTTGTGAAGGTCGGAGAGACTTGCAAGTAGGCTCTACCCCCACTAAATGGGGTAGCGCACATCGATCGGTACCATCCTTGAGCTTCTCCGACTTTCGGAAGGGTTAGGGTTAGGGTTAGGGATGAAAGCACATAGGAGAAAGAGATATTCTTGAATAACTTTTTTTGTGAAGGTCGGAGAGACTTGCAAGTAGGCTCTACCCCCACTAAATGGGGTAGCGCGCATCGATCGGTACCATCCTTGAGCTTCTCCGACTTTCAGAAGGGTTAGGGTTAGGGTTAGGGATGAAAGCACATAGGAGAAAGAGATATTCTTGAATAACTTTTTTTGTGAAGGTCGGAGAGACTTGCAAGTAGGCTCTACCCCCACTAAATGGGGTTGCGCGCATCGATCGGTACCATCCTTGAGCTTCTCCGACTTTCGGAAGGGTTAGGGTTAGGGTTAGGGATGAAAGCACATAGGAGAAAGAGATATTCTTGAATAACTTTTTTGGTGAAGGTCGGAGAGACTTGCAAGTAGGCTCTACCCCCACTAAATGGGGTAGCGCGCATCGATCGGTACCATCCTTGAGCTTCTCCGACTTTCGGAAGGGTTAGGGTTAGGGTTAGGGATGAAAGCACATAGGAGAAAGAGATATTCTTGAATAACTTTTTTTGTGAAGGTCGGAGAGACTTGGAAAGTGGTTGCATCTGGACTAATTTGGGTCCTGCGGATCGATTGGTACCATCTCCGAGCTTGTACGACCTTCGGAAGAGGTCGACCGACGAAATTCCCCCAAATCTGAGGAGATATTCTTGAATAACTTTTTTTGTGAAGGTCGGAGAGACTTGCAAGTAGGCTCTACCCCCACTAAATGGGGTAGCGCGCATCGATCGGTACCATCCTTGAGCTTCTCCGACTTTCGGAAGGGTTAGGGTTAGGGTTAGGGATGAAAGCACATAGGAGAAAGAGATATTCTTGAATAACTTTTTTTGTGAAGGTCGGAGAGACTTGGAAAGTGGTTGCATCTGGACTAATTTGGGTCCTGCGGATCGATTGGTACCATCCCCGAGCTTGTACGACCTTCGGAAGAGGTCGACCGACGAAATTCCCCCAAATCTGAGGAGATATTCTTGAATAACTTTTTTTGTGAAGGTCGGAGAGACTTGCAAGTAGGCTCTACCCCCACTAAATAGGGTAGCGCGCATCGATCGGTACCATCCTTGAGCTTCTCCGACTTTCGGAAGGGTTAGGGTTAGGGTTAGGGATGAAAGCACATAGGAGAAAGAGATATTCTTGAATAACTTTTTTTGTGAAGGTCGGAGAGACTTGGAAAGTGGTTGCATCTGGACTAATTTAGGTCCTGCGGATCGATTGGTACCATCCCCGAGCTTGTACGACCTTCGGAAGAGGTCGACCGACGAAATTCCCCCAAATCTGAGGAGATATTCTTGACTAACTTTTTTTGTGAAGGTCGGAGAGACTTGCAAGTAGGCTCTACCCCCACTAAATGGGGTAGCGCACATCGATCGGTACCATCCTTGAGCTTCTCCGACTTTCGGAAGGGTTAGGGTTAGGGTTAGGGATGAAAGCACATAGGAGAAAGAGATATTCTTGAATAACTTTTTTTGTGAAGGTCGGAGAGACTTGCAAGTAGGCTCTACCCCCACTAAATGGGGTAGCGCGCATCGATCGGTACCATCCTTGAGCTTCTCCGACTTTCAGAAGGGTTAGGGTTAGGGTTAGGGATGAAAGCACATAGGAGAAAGAGATATTCTTGAATAACTTTTTTTGTGAAGGTCGGAGAGACTTGCAAGTAGGCTCTACCCCCACTAAATGGGGTTGCGCGCATCGATCGGTACCATCCTTGAGCTTCTCCGACTTTCGGAAGGGTTAGGGTTAGGGTTAGGGATGAAAGCACATAGGAGAAAGAGATATTCTTGAATAACTTTTTTGGTGAAGGTCGGAGAGACTTGCAAGTAGGCTCTACCCCCACTAAATGGGGTAGCGCGCATCGATCGGTACCATCCTTGAGCTTCTCCGACTTTCGGAAGGGTTAGGGTTAGGGTTAGGGATGAAAGCACATAGGAGAAAGAGATATTCTTGAATAACTTTTTTTGTGAAGGTCGGAGAGACTTGGAAAGTGGTTGCATCTGGACTAATTTGGGTCCTGCGGATCGATTGGTACCATCTCCGAGCTTGTACGACCTTCGGAAGAGGTCGACCGACGAAATTCCCCCAAATCTGAGGAGATATTCTTGAATAACTTTTTTTGTGAAGGTCGGAGAGACTTGCAAGTAGGCTCTACCCCCACTAAATGGGGTAGCGCGCATCGATCGGTACCATCCTTGAGCTTCTCCGACTTTCGGAAGGGTTAGGGTTAGGGTTAGGGATGAAAGCACATAGGAGAAAGAGATATTCTTGAATAACTTTTTTGGTGAAGGTCGGAGAGACTTGCAAGTAGGCTCTACCCCCACTAAATGGGGTAGCGCGCATCGATCGGTACCATCCTTGAGCTTCTCCGACTTTCGGAAGGGTTAGGGTTAGGGTTAGGGATGAAAGCACATAGGAGAAAGAGATATTCTTGAATAACTTTTTTTGTGAAGGTCGGAGAGACTTGGAAAGTGGTTGCATCTGGACTAATTTGGGTCCTGCGGATCGATTGGTACCATCCCCAAGCTTGTACGACCTTCGGAAGAGGTCGACCGACGAAATTCCCCCAAATCTGAGGAGATATTCTTGAATAACTTTTTTTGTGAAGGTCGGAGAGACTTGCAAGTAGGCTCTACCCCCACTAAATGGGGTAGCGCACATCGATCGGTACCATCCTTGAGCTTCTCCGACTTTCGGAAGGGTTAGGGTTAGGGTTAGGGATGAAAGCACATAGGAGAAAGAGATATTCTTGAATAACTTTTTTTTTGAAGGTCGGAGAGACTTGCAAGTAGGCTCTACCCCCACTAAATGGGGTCGCGCGCATCGATCGGTACCATCCTTGAGCTTCTCCGACTTTCGGAAGGGTTAGGGTTAGGGTTAGGGATGAAAGCACATAGGAGAAAGAGATATTCTTGAATAACTTTTTTTGTGAAGGTCGGAGAGACTTGCAAGTAGGCTCTACCCCCACTAAATAGGGTAGCGCGCATCGATCGGTACCATCTTTGAGCTTCTCCGACTTTCGGAAGGGTTAGGGTTAGGGTTAGGGATGAAAGCACATAGGAGAAAGAGATATTCTTGAATAACTTTTTTTGTGAAGGTCGGAGAGACTTGGAAAGTGGTTGCATCTGGACTAATTTGGGTCCTGCGGATCGATTGGTACCATCTCCGAGCTTGTACGACCTTCGGAAGAGGTCGACCGACGAAATTCCCCCAAATCTGAGGAGATATTCTTGAATAACTTTTTTTGTGAAGGTCGGAGAGACTTGCAAGTAGGCTCTACCCCCACTAAATGGGGTTGCGCGCATCGATCGGTACCATCCTTGAGCTTCTCCGACTTTCGGAAGGGTTAGGGTTAGGGTTAGGGATGAAAGCACATAGGAGAAAGAGATATTCTTGAATAACTTTTTTTGTGAAGGTCGGAGAGACTTGCAAGTAGGCTCTACCCCCACTAAATGGGGTAGCGCGCATCGATCGGTACCATCCTTGAGCTTCTCCGACTTTCGGAAGGGTTAGGGTTAGGGTTAGGGATGAAAGCACATAGGAGAAAGAGATATTCTTGAATAACTTTTTTTGTGAACGTCGGAGAGACTTGGAAAGTGGTTGCATCTGGACTAATTTGGGTCCTGCGGATCGATTGGTACCATCCCCGAGCTTGTACGACCTTCGGAAGAGGTCGACCGACGAAATTCCCCCAAATCTGAGGAGATATTCTTGAATTACTTTTTTTGTGAAGGTCGGAGAGACTTGCAAGTAGGCTCTACCCCCACTAAATGGGGTTGCGCGCATCGATCGGTACCATCCTTGAGCTTCTCCGACTTTCGGAAGGGTTAGGGTTAGGGTTAGGGATGAAAGCACATAGGAGAAAGAGATATTCTTGAATAACTTTTTTTGTGAAGGTCGGAGAGACTTGCAAGTAGGCTCTACCCCCACTAAATGGGGTAACGCGCATCGATCGGTACCATCCTTGAGCTTCTCCGACTTTCGGAAGGGTTAGGGTTAGGGTTAGGGATGAAAGCACATAGGAGAAAGAGATATTCTTGAATAACTTTTTTTGTGAAGGTCGGAGAGACTTGCAAGTAGGCTCTACCCCCACTAAATGGGGTAGCACGCATCGATCGGTACCATCCTTGAGCTTCTCCGACTTTCGGAAGGGTTAGGGTTAGGGTTAGGGATGAAAGCACATAGGAGAAAGAGATATTCTTGAATAACTTTTTTTGTGAAGGTCGGAGAGACTTGCAAGTAGGCTCTGCCCCCACTAAATGGGGTAGCGCGCATCGATCGGTACCATCCTTGAGCTTCTCCGACTTTCGGAAGGGTTAGGGTTAGGGTTAGGGATGAAAGCACATAGGAGAAAGAGATATTCTTGAATAACTTTTTTTGTGAAGGTCGGAGAGACTTGGAAAGTGGTTGCATCTGGACTAATTTGGGTCCTGCAGATCGATTGGTACCATCTCCGAGCTTGTACGACCTTCGGAAGAGGTCGACCGACGAAATTCCCCCAAATCTGAGGAGATATTCTTGAATAACTTTTTTTGTGAAGGTCGGAGAGACTTGCAAGTAGGCTCTACCCCCACTAAATGGGGTAGCGCGCATCGATCGGTACCATCCTTGAGCTTCTCCGACTTTCGGAAGGGTTAGGGTTAGGGTTAGGGATGAAAGCACATAGGAGAAAGAGATATTCTTGAATAACTTTTTTTGTGAAGGTCGGAGAGACTTGGAAAGTGGTTGCATCTGGACTAATTTGGGTCCTGCGGATCGATTGGTACCATCCCCGAGCTTGTACGACCTTCGGAAGAGGTCGACCGACGAAATTCCCCCAAATCTGAGGAGATATTCTTGAATAACTTTTTTTGTGAAGGTCGGAGAGACTTGCAAGTAGGCTCTACCCCCACTAAATGGGGTTGCGCGCATCGATCGGTACCATCCTTGAGCTTCTCCGACTTTCGGAAGGGTTAGGGTTAGGGTTAGGGATGAAAGCACATAGGAGAAAGAGATATTCTTGAATAACTTTTTTTGTGAAGGTCGGAGAGACTTGGAAAGTGGTTGCATCTGGACTAATTTGGGTCCTGCGGATCGATTGGTACCATCCCCGAGCTTGTACGACCTTCGAAAGAGGTCGACCGACGAAATTCCCCCAAATCTGAGGAGATATTCTTGAATAACTTTTTTTGTGAAGGTCGGAGAGACTTGCAAGTAGGCTCTACCCCCACTAAATGGGGTAGCGCGCATCGATCGGTACCATCCTTGAGCTTCTCCGACTTTCGGAAGGGTTAGGGTTAGGGTTAGGGATGAAAGCACATAGGAGAAAGAGATATTCTTGAATAACTTTTTTTGTGAAGGTCGGAGAGACTTTGAAAGTGGTTGCATCTGGACTAATTTGGGTCCTGCGGATCGATTGGTACCATCTCCGAGCTTGTACGACCTTCGGAAGAGGTCGACCGACGAAATTCCCCCAAATCTGAGGAGATATTCTTGAATAACTTTTTTTGTGAAGGTCGGAGAGACTTGCAAGTAGGCTCTACCCCCACTAAATGGGGTAGCGCGCATCGATCGGTACCATCCTTGAGCTTCTCCGACTTTCGGAAGGGTTAGGGTTAGGGTTAGGGATGAAAGCACATAGGAGAAAGAGATATTCTTGAATAACTTTTTTTGTGAAGGTCGGAGAGACTTGGAAAGTGGTTGCATCTGGACTAATTTGGGTCCTGCGGATCGATTGGTACCATCCCCGAGCTTGTACGACCTTCGGAAGAGGTCGACCGACGAAATTCCCCCAAATCTGAGGAGATATTCTTGAATAACTTTTTTTGTGAAGGTCGGAGAGACTTGCAAGTAGGCTCTACCCCCACTAAATAGGGTAGCGCGCATCGATCGGTACCATCCTTGAGCTTCTCCGACTTTCGGAAGGGTTAGGGTTAGGGTTAGGGATGAAAGCACATAGGAGAAAGAGATATTCTTGAATAACTTTTTTTGTGAAGGTCGGAGAGACTTGGAAAGTGGTTGCATCTGGACTAATTTAGGTCCTGCGGATCGATTGGTACCATCCCCGAGCTTGTACGACCTTCGGAAGAGGTCGACCGACGAAATTCCCCCAAATCTGAGGAGATATTCTTGAATAACTTTTTTTGTGAAGGTCGGAGAGACTTGCAAGTAGGCTCTACCCCCACTAAATGGGGTAGCGCACATCGATCGGTACCATCCTTGAGCTTCTCCGACTTTCGGAAGGGTTAGGGTTAGGGTTAGGGATGAAAGCACATAGGAGAAAGAGATATTCTTGAATAACTTTTTTTGTGAAGGTCGGAGAGACTTGCAAGTAGGCTCTACCCCCACTAAATGGGGTAGCGCGCATCGATCGGTACCATCCTTGAGCTTCTCCGACTTTCGGAAGGGTTAGGGTTAGGGTTAGGGATGAAAGCACATAGGAGAAAGAGATATTCTTGAATAACTTTTTTTGTGAAGGTCGGAGAGACTTGCAAGTAGGCTCTACCCCCACTAAATGGGGTAGCGCGCATCGATCGGTACCATCCTTGAGCTTCTCCGACTTTCGGAAGGGTTAGGGTTAGGGTTAGGGATGAAAGCACATAGGAGAAAGAGATATTCTTGAATAACTTTTTTGTGAAGGTCGGAGAGACTTGCAAGTAGGCTCTACCCCCACTAAATGGGGTAGCGCGCATCGATCGGTACCATCATTGAGCTTCTCCGACTTTCGGAAGGGTTAGGGTTAGGGTTAGGGCTGAAAGCACATAGGAGAAAGAGATATTCTTGAATAACCTTTTTTGTGAAGGTCGGAGAGACTTGCAAGTAGGCTCTACCCCCACTAAATGGGGTAGCGCGCATCGATCGGTACCATCCTTGAGCTTCTCCGACTTTCGGAAGGGTTAGGGTTAGGGTTAGGGATGAAAGCACATAGGAGAAAGAGATATTCTTGAATAACTTTTTTTGTGAAGGTCGGAGAGACTTGCAAGTAGGCTCTACCCCCACTAAATGGGGTAGCGCGCATCGATCGGTACCATCCTTGAGCTTCTCCGACTTTCGGAAGGGTTAGGGTTAGGGTTAGGGATGAAAGCACATAGGAGAAAGAGATATTCTTGAATAACTTTTTTTGTGAAGGTCGGAGAGACTTGGAAAGTGGTTGCATCTGGACTAATTTGGGTCCTGCGGATCGATTGGTACCATCCCCGAGCTTGTACGACCTTCGGAAGAGGTCGACCGACGAAATTCCCCCAAATCTGAGGAGATATTCTTGAATAACTTTTTTTGTGAAGGTCGGAGAGACTTGCAAGTAGGCTCTACCCCCACTAAATGGGGTAGCGCGCATCGATCGGTACCATCCTTGAGCTTCTCCGACTTTCGGAAGGGTTAGGGTTAGGGTTAGGGATGAAAGCACATAGGAGAAAGAGATATTCTTGAATAACTTTTTTTGTGAAGGTCGGAGAGACTTGCAAGTAGGCTCTACCCCCACTAAATGGGGTAGCGCGCATCGATCGGTACCATCCTTGAGCTTCTCCGACTTTCGGAAGGGTTAGGGTTAGGGTTAGGGATGAAAGCACATAGGAGAAAGAGATATTCTTGAATAACTTTTTTTGTGAAGGTCGGAGAGACTTGCAAGTAGGCTCTACCCCCACTAAATGGGGTAGCGCGCATCGATCGGTACCATCCTTGAGCTTCTCCGACTTTCGGAAGGGTTAGGGTTAGGGTTAGGGATGAAAGCACATAGGAGAAAGAGATATTCTTGAATAACTTTTTTTGTGAAGGTCGGAGAGACTTGGAAAGTGGTTGCATCTGGACTAATTTGGGTCCTGCGGATCGATTGGTACCATCCCCGAGCTTGTACGACCTTCGAAAGAGGTCGACCGACGAAATTCCCCCAAATCTGAGGAGATATTCTTGAATAACTTTTTTTGTGAAGGTCGGAGAGACTTGCAAGTAGGCTCTACCCCCACTAAATGGGGTAGCGCGCATCGATCGGTACCATCCTTGAGCTTCTCCGACTTTCGGAAGGGTCAGGGTTAGGGTTAGGGATGAAAGCACATAGGAGAAAGAGATATTCTTGAATAACTTTTTTTGTGAAGGTCGGAGAGACTTGCAAGTAGGCTCTACCCCCACTAAATGGGGTAGCGCGCATCGATCGGTACCATCCTTGAGCTTCTCCGACTTTTGGAAGGGTTAGGGTTAGGGTTAGGGATGAAAGCACATAGGAGAAAGAGATATTCTTGAATAACTTTTTTTGTGAAGGTCGGAGAGACTTGCAAGTAGGCTCTACCCCCACTAAATGGGGTAGCGCGCATCGATCGGTACCATCCTTGAGCTTCTCCGACTTTCGGAAGGGTTAGGGTTAGGGTTAGGGATGAAAGCACATAGGAGAAAGAGATATTCTTGAATAACTTTTTTTGTGAAGGTCGGAGAGACTTGCAAGTAGGCTCTACCCCCACTAAATGGGGTAGCGCGCATCGATCGGTACCATCCTTGAGCTTCTCCGACTTTCGGAAGGGTTAGGGTTAGGGTTAGGGATGAAAGCACATAGGAGAAAGAGATATTCTTGAATAACTTTTTTTGTGAAGGTCGGAGAGACTTGCAAGTAGGCTCTACCCCCACTAAATGGGGTAGCGCGCATCGATCGGTACCATCCTTGAGCTTCTCCGACTTTCGGAAGGGTTAGGGTTAGGGTTAGGGATGAAAGCACATAGGAGAAAGAGATATTCTTGAATAACTTTTTTTGTGAAGGTCGGAGAGACTTGCAAGTAGGCTCTACCCCCACTAAATGGGGTAGCGCGCATCGATCGGTACCATCCTTGAGCTTCTCCGACTTTCGGAAGGGTTAGGGTTAGGGTTAGGGCTGAAAGCACATAGGAGAAAGAGATATTCTTGAATAACCTTTTTTGTGAAGGTCGGAGAGACTTGCAAGTAGGCTCTACCCCCACTAAATGGGGTAGCGCGCATCGATCGGTACCATCCTTGAGCTTCTCCGACTTTCGGAAGGGTTAGGGTTAGGGTTAGGGATGAAAGCACATAGGAGAAAGAGATATTCTTGAATAACTTTTTTTGTGAAGGTCGGAGAGACTTG
Source organism: Limanda limanda (assembly GCF_963576545.1). Classification (NCBI taxonomy): domain Eukaryota; kingdom Metazoa; phylum Chordata; class Actinopteri; order Pleuronectiformes; family Pleuronectidae; genus Limanda; species Limanda limanda. The sequence continues at coordinate 386,715 of NW_026870507.1, forward strand.
CAAGTAGGCTCTACCCCCACTAAATGGGGTAGCGCGCATCGATCGGTACCATCCTTGAGCTTCTCCGACTTTCGGAAGGGTTAGGGTTAGGGTTAGGGATGAAAGCACATAGGAGAAAGAGATATTCTTGAATAACTTTTTTTGTGAAGGTCGGAGAGACTTGGAAAGTGGTTGCATCTGGACTAATTTGGGTCCTGCGGATCGATTGGTACCATCCCCGAGCTTGTACGACCTTCGGAAGAGGTCGACCGACGAAATTCCCCCAAATCTGAGGAGATATTCTTGAATAACTTTTTTTGTGAAGGTCGGAGAGACTTGCAAGTAGGCTCTACCCCCACTAAATGGGGTAGCGCGCATCGATCGGTACCATCCTTGAGCTTCTCCGACTTTCGGAAGGGTTAGGGTTAGGGTTAGGGATGAAAGCACATAGGAGAAAGAGATATTCTTGAATAACTTTTTTTGTGAAGGTCGGAGAGACTTGCAAGTAGGCTCTACCCCCACTAAATGGGGTAGCGCGCATCGATCGGTACCATCCTTGAGCTTCTCCGACTTTCGGAAGGGTTAGGGTTAGGGTTAGGGATGAAAGCACATAGGAGAAAGAGATATTCTTGAATAACTTTTTTTGTGAAGGTCGGAGAGACTTGGAAAGTGGTTGCATCTGGACTAATTTGGGTCCTGCGGATCGATTGGTACCATCCCCGAGCTTGTACGACCTTCGGAAGAGGTCGACCGACGAAATTCCCCCAAAACTGAGGAGATATTCTTGAATAACTTTTTTTGTGAAGGTCGGAGAGACTTGCAAGTAGGCTCTACCCCCACTAAATGGGGTAGCGCGCATCGATCGGTACCATCCTTGAGCTTCTCCGACTTTCGGAAGGGTTAGGGTTAGGGTTAGGGATGAAAGCACATAGGAGAAAGAGATATTCTTGAATAACTTTTTTTGTGAAGGTCGGAGAGACTTGCAAGTAGGCTCTACCCCCACTAAATGGGGTAGCGCGCATCGATCGGTACCATCCTTGAGCTTCTCCGACTTTCGGAAGGGTTAGGGTTAGGGTTAGGGATGAAAGCACATAGGAGAAAGAGATATTCTTGAATAACTTTTTTTGTGAAGGTCGGAGAGACTTGCAAGTAGGCTCTACCCCCACTAAATGGGGTAGCGCGCATCGATCGGTACCATCCTTGAGCTTCTCCGACTTTCGGAAGGGTTAGGGTTAGGGTTAGGGATGAAAGCACATAGGAGAAAGAGATATTCTTGAATAACTTTTTTTGTGAAGGTCGGAGAGACTTGGAAAGTGGTTGCATCTGGACTAATTTGGGTCCTGCGGATCGATTGGTACCATCCCCGAGCTTGTACGACCTTCGAAAGAGGTCGACCGACGAAATTCCCCCAAATCTGAGGAGATATTCTTGAATAACTTTTTTTGTGAAGGTCGGAGAGACTTGCAAGTAGGCTCTACCCCCACTAAATGGGGTAGCGCGCATCGATCGGTACCATCCTTGAGCTTCTCCGACTTTCGGAAGGGTCAGGGTTAGGGTTAGGGATGAAAGCACATAGGAGAAAGAGATATTCTTGAATAACTTTTTTTGTGAAGGTCGGAGAGACTTGCAAGTAGGCTCTACCCCCACTAAATGGGGTAGCGCGCATCGATCGGTACCATCCTTGAGCTTCTCCGACTTTTGGAAGGGTTAGGGTTAGGGTTAGGGATGAAAGCACATAGGAGAAAGAGATATTCTTGAATAACTTTTTTTGTGAAGGTCGGAGAGACTTGCAAGTAGGCTCTACCCCCACTAAATGGGGTAGCGCGCATCGATCGGTACCATCCTTGAGCTTCTCCGACTTTCGGAAGGGTTAGGGTTAGGGTTAGGGATGAAAGCACATAGGAGAAAGAGATATTCTTGAATAACTTTTTTTGTGAAGGTCGGAGAGACTTGCAAGTAGGCTCTACCCCCACTAAATGGGGTAGCGCGCATCGATCGGTACCATCCTTGAGCTTCTCCGACTTTCGGAAGGGTTAGGGTTAGGGTTAGGGATGAAAGCACATAGGAGAAAGAGATATTCTTGAATAACTTTTTTTGTGAAGGTCGGAGAGACTTGCAAGTAGGCTCTACCCCCACTAAATGGGGTAGCGCGCATCGATCGGTACCATCCTTGAGCTTCTCCGACTTTCGGAAGGGTTAGGGTTAGGGTTAGGGATGAAAGCACATAGGAGAAAGAGATATTCTTGAATAACTTTTTTTGTGAAGGTCGGAGAGACTTGCAAGTAGGCTCTACCCCCACTAAATGGGGTAGCGCGCATCGATCGGTACCATCCTTGAGCTTCTCCGACTTTCGGAAGGGTTAGGGTTAGGGTTAGGGATGAAAGCACATAGGAGAAAGAGATATTCTTGAATAACCTTTTTTGTGAAGGTCGGAGAGACTTGCAAGTAGGCTCTACCCCCACTAAATGGGGTAGCGCGCATCGATCGGTACCATCCTTGAGCTTCTCCGACTTTCGGAAGGGTTAGGGTTAGGGTTAGGGATGAAAGCACATAGGAGAAAGAGATATTCTTGAATAACTTTTTTTGTGAAGGTCGGAGAGACTTGCAAGTAGGCTCTACCCCCACTAAATGGGGTAGCGCGCATCGATCGGTACCATCCTTGAGCTTCTCCGACTTTCGGAAGGGTTAGGGTTAGGGTTAGGGATGAAAGCACATAGGAGAAAGAGATATTCTTGAATAACTTTTTTTGTGAAGGTCGGAGAGACTTGGAAAGTGGTTGCATCTGGACTAATTTGGGTCCTGCGGATCGACTGGTACCATCCCCGAGCTTGTACGACCTTCGGAAGAGGTCGACCGACGAAATTCCCCCAAATCTGAGGAGATATTCTTGAATAACTTTTTTTGTGAAGGTCGGAGAGACTTGCAAGTAGGCTCTACCCCCACTAAATGGGGTAGCGCGCATCGATCGGTACCATCCTTGAGCTTCTCCGACTTTCGGAAGGGTTAGGGTTAGGGTTAGGGATGAAAGCACATAGGAGAAAGAGATATTCTTGAATAACTTTTTTTGTGAAGGTCGGAGAGACTTGCAAGTAGGCTCTACCCCCACTAAATGGGGTAGCGCGCATCGATCGGTACCATCCTTGAGCTTCTCCGACTTTCGGAAGGGTTAGGGTTAGGGTTAGGGATGAAAGCACATAGGAGAAAGAGATATTCTTGAATAACTTTTTTTGTGAAGGTCGGAGAGACTTGGAAAGTGGTTGCATCTGGACTAATTTGGGTCCTGCAGATCGATTGGTACCATCCCCGAGCTTGTACGACCTTCGGAAGAGGTCGACCGACGAAATTCCCCCAAATCTGAGGAGATATTCTTGAATAACTTTTTTTGTGAAGGTCGGAGAGACTTGCAAGTAGGCTCTACCCCCACTAAATGGGGTTGCGCGCATCGATCGGTACCATCCTTGAGCTTCTCCGACTTTCGGAAGGGTTAGGGTTAGGGTTAGGGATGAAAGCACATAGGAGAAAGAGATATTCTTGAATAACTTTTTTTGTGAAGGTCGGAGAGACTTGCAAGTAGGCTCTACCCCCACTAAATGGGGTAGCGCGCATCGATCAGTACCATCCTTGAGCTTCTCCGACTTTCGGAAGGGTTAGGGTTAGGGTTAGGGATGAAAGCACATAGGAGAAAGAGATATTCTTGAATAACTTTTTTGGTGAAGGTCGGAGAGACTTGCAAGTAGGCTCTACCCCCACTAAATGGGGTAGCGCGCATCGATCGGTACCATCCTTGAGCTTCTCCGACTTTCGGAAGGGTTAGGGTTAGGGTTAGGGATGAAAGCACATAGGAGAAAGAGATATTCTTGAATAACCTTTTTTGTGAAGGTCGGAGAGACTTGGAAAGTGGTTGCATCTGGACTAATTTGGGTCCTGCGGATCGATTGGTACCATCCCCGAGCTTGTACGACCTTCGGAAGAGGTCGACCGACGAAATTCCCCCAAATCTGAGGAGATATTCTTGAATAACTTTTTTTGTGAAGGTCGGAGAGACTTGCAAGTAGGCTCTACCCCCACTAAATGGGGTAGCGCGCATCGATCGGTACCATCCTTGAGCTTCTCCGACTTTTGGAAGGGTTAGGGTTAGGGTTAGGGATGAAAGCACATAGGAGAAAGAGATATTCTTGAATAACTTTTTTTGTGAAGGTCGGAGAGACTTGCAAGTAGGCTCTACCCCCACTAAATGGGGTAGCGCGCATCGATCGGTACCATCCTTGAGCTTCTCCGACTTTCGGAAGGGTTAGGGTTAGGGTTAGGGATGAAAGCACATAGGAGAAAGAGATATTCTTGAATAACTTTTTTTGTGAAGGTCGGAGAGACTTGGAAAGTGGTTGCATCTGGACTAATTTGGGTCCTGCGGATCGATTGGTACCATCCCCGAGCTTGTACGACCTTCGGAAGAGGTCGACCGACGAAATTCCCCCAAATCTGAGGAGATATTCTTGAATAACTTTTTTTGTGAAGGTCGGAGAGACTTGCAAGTAGGCTCTACCCCCACTAAATGGGGTTGCGCGCATCGATCGGTACCATCCTTGAGCTTCTCCGACTTTCGGAAGGGTTAGGGTTAGGGTTAGGGATGAAAGCACATAGGAGAAAGAGATATTCTTGAATAACTTTTTTTGTGAAGGTCGGAGAGACTTGCAAGTAGGCTCTACCCCCACTAAATGGGGTAGCGCGCATCGATCGGTACCATCCTTGAGCTTCTCCGACTTTCGGAAGGGTTAGGGTTAGGGTTAGGGATGAAAGCACATAGGAGAAAGAGATATTCTTGAATAACTTTTTTGGTGAAGGTCGGAGAGACTTGCAAGTAGGCTCTACCCCCACTAAATGGGGTAGCGCGCATCGATCGGTACCATCCTTGAGCTTCTCCGACTTTCGGAAGGGTTAGGGTTAGGGTTAGGGATGAAAGCACATAGGAGAAAGAGATATTCTTGAATAACCTTTTTTGTGAAGGTCGGAGAGACTTGGAAAGTGGTTGCATCTGGACTAATTTGGGTCCTGCGGATCGATTGGTACCATCCCCGAGCTTGTACGACCTTCGGAAGAGGTCGACCGACGAAATTCCCCCAAATCTGAGGAGATATTCTTGAATAACTTTTTTTGTGAAGGTCGGAGAGACTTGCAAGTAGGCTCTACCCCCACTAAATGGGGTAGCGCGCATCGATCGGTACCATCCTTGAGCTTCTCCGACTTTCGGAAGGGTTAGGGTTAGGGTTAGGGATGAAAGCACATAGGAGAAAGAGATATTCTTGAATAACTTTTTTTGTGAAGGTCGGAGAGACTTGCAAGTAGGCTCTACCCCCACTAAATGGGGTAACGCGCATCGATCGGTACCATCCTTGAGCTTCTCCGACTTTCGGAAGGGTTAGGGTTAGGGTTAGGGATGAAAGCACATAGGAGAAAGAGATATTCTTGAATAACGTTTTTTGTGAAGGTCGGAGAGACTTGCAAGTAGGCTCTACCCCCACTAAATGGGGTAGCGCGCATCGATCGGTACCATCCTTGAGCTTCTCCGACTTTCGGAAGGGTTAGGGTTAGGGATGAAAGCACATAGGAGAAAGAGATATTCTTGAATAACTTTTTTTGTGAAGGTCGGAGAGACTTGGAAAGTGGTTGCATCTGGACTAATTTGGGTCCTGCGGATCGATTGGTACCATCCCCGAGCTTGTACGACCTTCGGAAGAGGTCGACCGACGAAATTCCCCCAAATCTGAGGAGATATTCTTGAATAACTTTTTTTGTGAAGGTCGGAGAGACTTGCAAGTAGGCTGTACCCCCACTAAATGGGGTAGCGCGCATCGATCGGTACCATCCTTGAGCTTCTCCGACTTTCTGAAGGGTTAGGGTTAGGGTTAGGGATGAAAGCACATAGGAGAAAGAGATATTCTTGAATAACTTTTTTTGTGAAGGTCGGAGAGACTTGCAAGTAGGCTCTACCCCCACTAAATGGGGTAGCGCGCATCGATCGGTACCATCCTTGAGCTTCTCCGACTTTTGGAAGGGTTAGGGTTAGGGTTAGGGATGAAAGCACATAGGAGAAAGAGATATTCTTGAATAACCTTTTTTGTGAAGGTCGGAGAGACTTGCAAGTAGGCTCTACCCCCACTAAATGGGGTAGCGCGCATCGATCGGTACCATCCTTGAGCTTCTCCGACTTTCGGAAGGGTTAGGGTTAGGGTTAGGGATGAAAGCACATAGGAGAAAGAGATATTCTTGAATAACTTTTTTTGTGAAGGTCGGAGAGACTTGCAAGTAGGCTCTACCCCCACTAAATGGGGTAGCGCGCATCGATCGGTACCATCCTTGAGCTTCTCCGACTTTCGGAAGGGTTAGGGTTAGGGCTAGGGATGAAAGCACATAGGAGAAAGAGATATTCTTGAATAACTTTTTTTGTGAAGGTCGGAGAGACTTGGAAAGTGGTTGCATCTGGACTAATTTGGGTCCTGCGGATCGATTGGTACCATCCTTGAGCTTGTACGACCTTCGGAAGAGGTCGACCGACGAAATTCCCCCAAATCTGAGGAGATATTCTTGAATAACTTTTTTTGTGAAGGTCGGAGAGACTTGCAAGTAGGCTCTACCCCCACTAAATGGGGTAGCGCGCATCGATCGGTACCATCCTTGAGCTTCTCCGACTTTCGGAAGGGTTAGGGTTAGGGTTAGGGATGAAAGCACATAGGAGAAAGAGATATTCTTGAATAACGTTTTTTGTGAAGGTCGGAGAGACTTGCAAGTAGGCTCTACCCCCACTAAATGGGGTAGCGCGCATCGATCGGTACCATCCTTGAGCTTCTCCGACTTTTGGAAGGGTTAGGGTTAGGGTTAGGGATGAAAGCACATAGGAGAAAGAGATATTCTTGAATAACTTTTTTTGTGAAGGTCGGAGAGACTTGCAAGTAGGCTCTACCCCCACTAAATGGGGTAGCGCGCATCGATCGGTACCATCCTTGAGCTTCTCCGACTTTCGGAAGGGTTAGGGTTAGGGTTAGGGATGAAAGCACATAGGAGAAAGAGATATTCTTGAATAACTTTTTTTGTGAAGGTCGGAGAGACTTGCAAGTAGGCTCTACCCCCACTAAATGGGGTAGCGCGCATCGATCGGTACCATCCTTGAGCTTCTCCGACTTTCGGAAGGGTTAGGGTTAGGGCTAGGGATGAAAGCACATAGGAGAAAGAGATATTCTTGAATAACTTTTTTTGTGAAGGTCGGAGAGACTTGGAAAGTGGTTGCATCTGGACTAATTTGGGTCCTGCGGATCGATTGGTACCATCCTTGAGCTTGTACGACCTTCGGAAGAGGTCGACCGACGAAATTCCCCCAAATCTGAGGAGATATTCTTGAATAACTTTTTTTGTGAAGGTCGGAGAGACTTGCAAGTAGGCTCTACCCCCACTAAATGGGGTAGCGCGCATCGATCGGTACCATCCTTGAGCTTCTCCGACTTTCGGAAGGGTTAGGGTTAGGGTTAGGGATGAAAGCACATAGGAGAAAGAGATATTCTTGAATAACTTTTTTTGTGAAGGTCGGAGAGACTTGCAAGTAGGCTCTACCCCCACTAAATGGGGTAGCGCGCATCGATCGGTACCATCCTTGAGCTTCTCCGACTTTTGGAAGGGTTAGGGTTAGGGTTAGGGATGAAAGCACATAGGAGAAAGAGATATTCTTGAATAACTTTTTTTGTGAAGGTCGGAGAGACTTGCAAGTAGGCTCTACCCCCACTAAATGGGGTTGCGCGCATCGATCGGTACCATCCTTGAGCTTCTCCGACTTTCGGAAGGGATAGGGTTAGGGTTAGGGATGAAAGCACATAGGAGAAAGAGATATTCTTGAATAACTTTTTTTGTGAAGGTCGGAGAGACTTGGAAAGTGGTTGCATCTGGACTAATTTGGGTCCTGCAGATCGATTGGTACCATCCCCGAGCTTGTACGACCTTCGGAAGAGGTCGACCGACGAAATTCCCCCAAATCTGAGGAGATATTCTTGAATAACTTTTTTTGTGAAGGTCGGAGAGACTTGCAAGTAGGCTCTACCCCCACTAAATGGGGTAGCGCGCATCGATCGGTACCATCCTTGAGCTTCTCCGACTTTCGGAAGGGTTAGGGTTAGGGTTAGGGATGAAAGCACATAGGAGAAAGAGATATTCTTGAATAACTTTTTTTGTGAAGGTCGGAGAGACTTGCAAGTAGGCTCTACCCCCACTAAATGGGGTAGCGCGCATCGATCGGTACCATCCTTGAGCTTCTCCGACTTTTGGAAGGGTTAGGGTTAGGGTTAGGGATGAAAGCACATAGGAGAAAGAGATATTCTTGAATAACTTTTTTTGTGAAGGTCGGAGAGACTTGCAAGTAGGCTCTACCCCCACTAAATGGGGTAGCGCGCATCGATCGGTACCATCCTTGAGCTTCTCCGACTTTCGGAAGGGTTAGGGTTAGGGTTAGGGATGAAAGCACATAGGAGAAAGAGATATTCTTGAATAACTTTTTTTGTGAAGGTCGGAGAGACTTGCAAGTAGGCTCTACCCCCACTAAATGGGGTAGCGCGCATCGATCGGTACCATCCTTGAGCTTCTCCGACTTTTGGAAGGGTTAGGGTTAGGGTTAGGGATGAAAGCACATAGGAGAAAGAGATATTCTTGAATAACTTTTTTTGTGAAGGTCGGAGAGACTTGCAAGTAGGCTCTACCCCCACTAAATGGGGTAGCGCGCATCGATCGGTACCATCCTTGAGCTTCTCCGACTTTCGGAAGGGTTAGGGTTAGGGTTAGGGATGAAAGCACATAGGAGAAAGAGATATTCTTGAATAACTTTTTTTGTGAAGGTCGGAGAGACTTGCAAGTAGGCTCTACCCCCACTAAATGGGGTAGCGCGCATCGATCGGTACCATCCTTGAGCTTCTCCGACTTTCGGAAGGGTTAGGGTTAGGGTTAGGGATGAAAGCACATAGGAGAAAGAGATATTCTTGAATAACTTTTTTTTTGAAGGTCGGAGAGACTTGCAAGTAGGCTCTACCCCCACTAAATGGGGTAGCGCGCATCGATCGGTACCATCCTTGAGCTTCTCAGACTTTCGGAAGGGTTAGGGTTAGGGTTAGGGATGAAAGCACATAGGAGAAAGAGATATTCTTGAATAACTTTTTTTGTGAAGGTCGGAGAGACTTGGAAAGTGGTTGCATCTGGACTAATTTGGGTCCTGCGGATCGATTGGTACCATCCCCGAGCTTGTACGACCTTCGGAAGAGGTCGACCGATGAAATTCCCCCAAATCTGAGGAGATATTCTTGAATAACTTTTTTTGTGAAGGTCGGAGAGACTTGCAAGTAGGCTCTACCCCCACTAAATGGGGTTGCGCGCATCGATCGGTACCATCCTTGAGCTTCTCCGACTTTCGGAAGGGTTAGGGTTAGGGTTAGGGATGAAAGCACATAGGAGAAAGAGATATTCTTGAATAACTTTTTTTGTGAAGGTCGGAGAGACTTGCAAGTAGGCTCTACCCCCACTAAATGGGGTAGCGCGCATCGATCGGTACCATCCTTGAGCTTCTCCGACTTTCGGAAGGGTTAGGGTTAGGGTTAGGGATGAAAGCACATAGGAGAAAGAGATATTCTTGAATAACTTTTTTGGTGAAGGTCGGAGAGACTTGCAAGTAGGCTCTACCCCCACTAAATGGGGTAGCGCGCATCGATCGGTACCATCCTTGAGCTTCTCCGACTTTCGGAAGGGTTAGGGTTAGGGTTAGGGATGAAAGCACATAGGAGAAAGAGATATTCTTGAATAACCTTTTTTGTGAAGGTCGGAGAGACTTGGAAAGTGGTTGCATCTGGACTAATTTGGGTCCTGCGGATCGATTGGTACCATCCCCGAGCTTGTACGACCTTCGGAAGAGGTCGACCGACGAAATTCCCCCAAATCTGAGGAGATATTCTTGAATAACTTTTTTTGTGAAGGTCGGAAAGACTTGCAAGTAGGCTCTACCCCCACTAAATGGGGTAGCGCGCATCGATCGGTACCATCCTTGAGCTTCTCCGACTTTCGGAAGGGTTAGGGTTAGGGTTAGGGATGAAAGCACATAGGAGAAAGAGATATTCTTGAATAACTTTTTTTGTGAAGGTCGGAGAGACTTGCAAGTAGGCTCTACCCCCACTAAATGGGGTAGCGCACATCGATCGGTACCATCCTTGAGCTTCTCCGACTTTCGGAAGGGTTAGGGTTAGGGTTAGGGATGAAAGCACATAGGAGAAAGAGATATTCTTGAATAACTTTTTTTGTGAAGGTCGGAGAGACTTGCAAGTAGGCTCTACCCCCACTAAATGGGGTAGCGCGCATCGATCGGTACCATCCTTGAGCTTCTCCGACTTTCGGAAGGGTTAGGGTTAGGGTTAGGGATGAAAGCACATAGGAGAAAGAGATATTCTTGAATAACTTTTTTGGTGAAGGTCGGAGAGACTTGCAAGTAGGCTCTACCCCCACTAAATGGGGTAGCGCGCATCGATCGGTACCATCCTTGAGCTTCTCCGACTTTCGGAAGGGTTAGGGTTAGGGTTAGGGATGAAAGCACATAGGAGAAAGAGATATTCTTGAATAACCTTTTTTGTGAAGGTCGGAGAGACTTGGAAAGTGGTTGCATCTGGACTAATTTGGGTCCTGCGGATCGATTGGTACCATCCCCGAGCTTGTACGACCTTCGGAAGAGGTCGACCGACGAAATTCCCCCAAATCTGAGGAGATATTCTTGAATAACTTTTTTTGTGAAGGTCGGAGAGACTTGCAAGTAGGCTCTACCCCCACTAAATGGGGTAGCGCGCATCGATCAGTACCATCCTTGAGCTTCTCCGACTTTCGGAAGGGTTAGGGTTAGGGTTAGGGATGAAAGCACATAGGAGAAAGAGATATTCTTGAATAACTTTTTTTGTGAAGGTCGGAGAGACTTGCAAGTAGGCTCTACCCCCACTAAATGGGGTAACGCGCATCGATCGGTACCATCCTTGAGCTTCTCCGACTTTCGGAAGGGTTAGGGTTAGGGTTAGGGATGAAAGCACATAGGAGAAAGAGATATTCTTGAATAACGTTTTTTGTGAAGGTCGGAGAGACTTGCAAGTAGGCTCTACCCCCACTAAATGGGGTAGCGCGCATCGATCGGTACCATCCTTGAGCTTCTCCGACTTTCGGAAGGGTTAGGGTTAGGGATGAAAGCACATAGGAGAAAGAGATATTCTTGAATAACTTTTTTTGTGAAGGTCGGAGAGACTTGAAAAGTGGTTGCATCTGGACTAATTTGGGTCCTGCGGATCGATTGGTACCATCCCCGAGCTTGTACGACCTTCGGAAGAGGTCGACCGACGAAATTCCCCCAAATCTGAGGAGATATTCTTGAATAACTTTTTTTGTGAAGGTCGGAGAGACTTGCAAGTAGGCTCTACCCCCACTAAATGGGGTAGCGCGCATCGATCGGTACCATCCTTGAGCTTCTCCGACTTTCGGAAGGGTTAGGGTTAGGGTTAGGGATGAAAGCACATAGGAGAAAGAGATATTCTTGAATAACTTTTTTTGTGAAGGTTGGAGAGACTTGCAAGTAGGCTCTACCCCCACTAAATGGGGTAGTGCGCATCGATCGGTACCATCCTTGAGCTTCTCCGACTTTTGGAAGGGTTAGGGTTAGGGTTAGGGATGAAAGCACATAGGAGAAAGAGATATTCTTGAATAACTTTTTTCGTGAAGGTCGGAGAGACTTGCAAGTAGGCTCTACTCCCACTAAATGGGGTAGCGCGCATCGATCGGTACCATCCTTGAGCTTCTCCGACTTTCGGAAGGGTTAGGGTTAGGGTTAGGGATGAAAGCACATAGGAGAAAGAGATATTCTTGAATAACTTTTTTTGTGAAGGTCGGAGAGACTTGGAAAGTGGTTGCATCTGGACTAATTTGGGTCCTGCGGATCGATTGGTACCATCCCCGAGCTTGTACGACCTTCGGAAGAGGTCGACCGACGAAATTCCCCCAAATCTGAGGAGATATTCTTGAATAACTTTTTTTGTGAAGGTCGGAGAGACTTGCAAGTAGGCTCTACCCCCACTAAATGGGGTAGCGCACATCGATCGGTACCATCCTTGAGCTTCTCCGACTTTCGGAAGGGTTAGGGTTAGGGTTAGGGATGAAAGCACATAGGAGAAAGAGATATTCTTGAATAACTTTTTTTGTGAAGGTCGGAGAGACTTGGAAAGTGGTTGCATCTGGACTAATTTGGGTCCTGCGGATCGATTGGTACCATCCCCGAGCTTGTACGACCTTCGGAAGAGGTCGACCGACGAAATTCCCCCAAATCTGAGGAGATATTCTTGAATAACTTTTTTTGTGAAGGTCGGAGAGACTTGCAAGTAGGCTCTACCCCCACTAAATGGGGTAGCGCACATCGATCGGTACCATCCTTGAGCTTCTCCGACTTTCGGAAGGGTTAGGGTTAGGGATGAAAGCACATAGGAGAAAGAGATATTCTTGAATAACTTTTTTTGTGAAGGTCGGAGAGACTTGCAAGTAGGCTCTACCCCCACTAAATGGGGTAGCGCGCATCGATCGGTACCATCCTTGAGCTTCTCCGACTTTTGGAAGGGTTAGGGTTAGGGTTAGGGATGAAAGCACATAGGAGAAAGAGATATTCTTGAATAACTTTTTTTGTGAAGGTCGGAGAGACTTGCAAGTAGGCTCTACCCCCACTAAATGGGGTAGCACGCATCGATCGGTACCATCCTTGAGCTTCTCCGACTTTCGGAAGGGTTAGGGTTAGGGATGAAAGCACATAGGAGAAAGAGATATTCTTGAATAACTTTTTTTGTGAAGGTCGGAGAGACTTGGAAAGTGGTTGCATCTGGACTAATTTGGGTCCTGCGGATCGATTGGTACCATCCCCGAGCTTGTACGACCTTCGGAAGAGGTCGACCGACGAAATTCCCCCAAATCTGAGGAGATATTCTTGAATAACTTTTTTTGTGAAGGTCGGAGAGACTTGCAAGTAGGCTCTACCCCCACTAAATGGGGTAGCGCGCATCGATCGGTACCATCCTTGAGCTTCTCCGACTTTCGGAAGGGTTAGGGTTAGGGTTAGGGATGAAAGCACATAGGAGAAAGAGATATTCTTGAATAACTTTTTTTGTGAAGGTCGGAGAGACTTGCAAGTAGGCTCTACCCCCACTAAATGGGGTAGCGCGCATCGATCGGTACCATCCTTGAGCTTCTCCGACTTTTGGAAGGGTTAGGGTTAGGGTTAGGGATGAAAGCACATAGGAGAAAGAGATATTCTTGAATAACTTTTTTCGTGAAGGTCGGAGAGACTTGCAAGTAGGCTCTACCCCCACTAAATGGGGTAGCGCGCATCGATCGGTACCATCCTTGAGCTTCTCCGACTTTCGGAAGGGTTAGGGTTAGGGATGAAAGCACATAGGAGAAAGAGATATTCTTGAATAACTTTTTTTGTGAAGGTCGGAGAGACTTGGAAAGTGGTTGCATCTGGACTAATTTGGGTCCTGCGGATCGATTGGTACCATCCCCGAGCTTGTACGACCTTCGGAAGAGGTCGACCGACGAAATTCCCCCAAATCTGAGGAGATATTCTTGAATAACTTTTTTTGTGAAGGTCGGAGAGACTTGCAAGTAGGCTCTACCCCCACTAAATGGGGTAGCGCACATCGATCGGTACCATCCTTGAGCTTCTCCGACTTTCGGAAGGGTTAGGGTTAGGGTTAGGGATGAAAGCACATAGGAGAAAGAGATATTCTTGAATAACTTTTTTTGTGAAGGTCGGAGAGACTTGGAAAGTGGTTGCATCTGGACTAATTTGGGTCCTGCGGATCGATTGGTACCATCCCCGAGCTTGTACGACCTTCGGAAGAGGTCGACCGACGAAATTCCCCCAAATCTGAGGAGATATTCTTGAATAACTTTTTTTGTGAAGGTCGGAGAGACTTGCAAGTAGGCTCTACCCCCACTAAATGGGGTAGCGCACATCGATCGGTACCATCCTTGAGCTTCTCCGACTTTCGGAAGGGTTAGGGTTAGGGATGAAAGCACATAGGAGAAAGAGATATTCTTGAATAACTTTTTTTGTGAAGGTCGGAGAGACTTGCAAGTAGGCTCTACCCCCACTAAATGGGGTAGCGCGCATCGATCGGTACCATCCTTGAGCTTCTCCGACTTTTGGAAGGGTTAGGGTTAGGGTTAGGGATGAAAGCACATAGGAGAAAGAGATATTCTTGAATAACTTTTTTTGTGAAGGTCGGAGAGACTTGCAAGTAGGCTCTACCCCCACTAAATGGGGTAGCGCGCATCGATCAGTACCATCCTTGAGCTTCTCCGACTTTCGGAAGGGTTAGGGTTAGGGATGAAAGCACATAGGAGAAAGAGATATTCTTGAATAACTTTTTTTGTGAAGGTCGGAGAGACTTGGAAAGTGGTTGCATCTGGACTAATTTGGGTCCTGCGGATCGATTGGTACCATCCCCGAGCTTGTACGACCTTCGGAAGAGGTCGACCGACGAAATTCCCCCAAATCTGAGGAGATATTCTTGAATAACTTTTTTTGTGAAGGTCGGAGAGACTTGCAAGTAGGCTCTAACCCCACTAAATGGGGTAGCGCGCATCGATCGGTACCATCCTTGAGCTTCTCCGACTTTCGGAAGGGTTAGGGTTAGGGTTAGGGATGAAAGCACATAGGAGAAAGAGATATTCTTGAATAACTTTTTTTGTGAAGGTCGGAGAGACTTGCAAGTAGGCTCTACCCCCACTAAATGGGGTAGCGCGCATCGATCGGTACCATCCTTGAGCTTCTCCGACTTTTGGAAGGGTTAGGGTTAGGGTTAGGGATGAAAGCACATAGGAGAAAGAGATATTCTTGAATAACTTTTTTTGTGAAGGTCGGAGAGACTTGCAAGTAGGCTCTACCCCCACTAAATGGGGTAGCGCGCATCGATCGGTACCATCCTTGAGCTTCTCCGACTTTCGGAAGGGTTAGGGTTAGGGTTAAGGATGAAAGCACATAGGAGAAAGAGATATTCTTGAATAACTTTTTTTGTGAAGGTCGGAGAGACTTGCAAGTAGGCTCTACCCCCACTAAATGGGGTAGCGCGCATCGATCGGTACCATCCTTGAGCTTCTCCGACTTTCGGAAGGGTTAGGGTTAGGGATGAAAGCACATAGGAGAAAGAGATATTCTTGAATAACTTTTTTTGTGAAGGTCGGAGAGACTTGCAAGTAGGCTCTACCCCCACTAAATGGGGTAGCGCGCATCGATCGGTACCATCCTTGAGCTTCTCCGACTTTCGGAAGGGTTAGGGTTAGGGTTAGGGATGAAAGCACATAGGAGAAAGAGATATTCTTGAATAACTTTTTTTGTGAAGGTCGGAGAGACTTGGAAAGTGGTTGCATCTGGACTAATTTGGGTCCTGCGGATCGATTGGTACCATCCCCGAGCTTGTACGACCTTCGGAAGAGGTCGACCGACGAAATTCCCCCAAATCTGAGGAGATATTCTTGAATAACTTTTTTTGTGAAGGTCGGAGAGACTTGCAAGTAGGCTCTACCCCCACTAAATGGGGTAGCGCGCATCGATCGGTACCATCCTTGAGCTTCTCCGACTTTCGGAAGGGTTAGGGTTAGGGATGAAAGCACATAGGAGAAAGAGATATTCTTGAATAACTTTTTTTGTGAAGGTCGGAGAGACTTGCAAGTAGGCTCTACCCCCACTAAATGGGGTAGCGCGCATCGATCGGTACCATCCTTGAGCTTCTCCGACTTTCGGAAGGGTTAGGGTTAGGGTTAGGGATGAAAGCACATAGGAGAAAGAGATATTCTTGAATAACTTTTTTTGTGAAGGTCGGAGAGACTTGGAAAGTGGTTGCATCTGGACTAATTTGGGTCCTGCGGATCGATTGGTACCATCCCCGAGCTTGTACGACCTTCGGAAGAGGTCGACCGACGAAATTCCCCCAAATCTGAGGAGATATTCTTGAATAACTTTTTTTGTGAAGGTCGGAGAGACTTGCAAGTAGGCTCTACCCCCACTAAATGGGGTTGCGCGCATCGATCGGTACCATCCTTGAGCTTCTCCGACTTTCGGAAGGGATAGGGTTAGGGTTAGGGATGAAAGCACATAGGAGAAAGAGATATTCTTGAATAACTTTTTTTGTGAAGGTCGGAGAGACTTGGAAAGTGGTTGCATCTGGACTAATTTGGGTCCTGCAGATCGATTGGTACCATCCCCGAGCTTGTACGACCTTCGGAAGAGGTCGACCGACGAAATTCCCCCAAATCTGAGGAGATATTCTTGAATAACTTTTTTTGTGAAGGTCGGAGAGACTTGCAAGTAGGCTTTACCCCCACTAAATGGGGTAGCGCGCATCGATCGGTACCATCCTTGAGCTTCTCCGACTTTCGGAAGGGTTAGGGTTAGGGTTAGGGATGAAAGCACATAGGAGAAAGAGATATTCTTGAATAACTTTTTTTGTGAAGGTCGGAGAGACTTGCAAGTAGGCTCTACCCCCACTAAATGGGGTAGCGCGCATCGATCGGTACCATCCTTGAGCTTCTCCGACTTTTGGAAGGGTTAGGGTTAGGGTTAGGGATGAAAGCACATAGGAGAAAGAGATATTCTTGAATAACTTTTTTTGTGAAGGTCGGAGAGACTTGCAAGTAGGCTCTACCCCCACTAAATGGGGTAGCGCGCATCGATCGGTACCATCCTTGAGCTTCTCCGACTTTCGGAAGGGTTAGGGTTAGGGTTAGGGATGAAAGCACATAGGAGAAAGAGATATTCTTGAATAACTTTTTTTGTGAAGGTCGGAGAGACTTGCAAGTAGGCTCTACCCCCACTAAATGGGGTAGCGCACATCGATCGGTACCATCCTTGAGCTTCTCCGACTTTCGGAAGGGTTAGGGTTAGGGTTAGGGATGAAAGCACATAGGAGAAAGAGATATTCTTGAATAACTTTTTTTGTGAAGGTCGGAGAGACTTGCAAGTAGGCTCTACCCCCACTAAATGGGGTAGCGCGCATCGATCGGTACCATCCTTGAGCTTCTCCGACTTTCGGAAGGGTTAGGGTTAGGGTTAGGGATGAAAGCACATAGGAGAAAGAGATATTCTTGAATAACTTTTTTTGTGAAGGTCGGAGAGACTTGGAAAGTGGTTGCATCTGGACTAATTTGGGTCCTGCGGATCGATTGGTACCATCCCCGAGCTTGTACGACCTTCGGAAGAGGTCGACCGACGAAATTCCCCCAAATCTGAGGAGATATTCTTGAATAACTTTTTTTGTGAAGGTCGGAGAGACTTGCAAGTAGGCTCTACCCCCACTAAATGGGGTAGCGCGCATCGATCGGTACCATCCTTGAGCTTCTCCGACTTTCGGAAGGGTTAGGGTTAGGGATGAAAGCACATAGGAGAAAGAGATATTCTTGAATAACTTTTTTTGTGAAGGTCGGAGAGACTTGCAAGTAGGCTCTACCCCCACTAAATGGGGTAGCGCGCATCGATCGGTACCATCCTTGAGCTTCTCCGACTTTCGAGAGGGTTAGGGTTAGGGTTAGGGATGAAAGCACATAGGAGAAAGAGATATTCTTGAATAACTTTTTTTGTGAAGGTCGGAGAGACTTGGAAAGTGGTTGCATCTGGACTAATTTGGGTCCTGCGGATCGATTGGTACCATCCCCGAGCTTGTACGACCTTCGGAAGAGGTCGACCGACGAAATTCCCCCAAATCTGAGGAGATATTCTTGAATAACTTTTTTTGTGAAGGTCGGAGAGACTTGCAAGTAGGCTCTACCCCCACTAAATGGGGTAGCGCGCATCGATCGGTACCATCCTTGAGCTTCTCCGACTTTCGGAAGGGTTAGGGTTAGGGATGAAAGCACATGGGAGAAAGAGATATTCTTGAATAACTTTTTTTGTGAAGGTCGGAGAGACTTGCAAGTAGGCTCTACCCCCACTAAATGGGGTAGCGCGCATCGATCGGTACCATCTTTGAGCTTCTCCGACTTTCGAGAGGGTTAGGGTTAGGGTTAGGGATGAAAGCACATAGGAGAAAGAGATATTCTTGAATAACTTTTTTTGTGAAGGTCGGAGAGACTTGGAAAGTGGTTGCATCTGGACTAATTTGGGTCCTGCGGATCGATTGGTACCATCCCCGAGCTTGTACGACCTTCGGAAGAGGTCGACCGACGAAATTCCCCCAAATCTGAGGAGATATTCTTGAATAACTTTTTTTGTGAAGGTCGGAGAGACTTGCAAGTAGGCTCTACCCCCACTAAATGGGGTTGCGCGCATCGATCGGTACCATCCTTGAGCTTCTCCGACTTTCGGAAGGGATAGGGTTAGGGTTAGGGATGAAAGCACATAGGAGAAAGAGATATTCTTGAATAACTTTTTTTGTGAAGGTCGGAGAGACTTGCAAGTAGGCTCTACCCCCACTAAATGGGGTAGCGCGCATCGATCGGTACCATCCTTGAGCTTCTCCGACTTTCGGAAGGGTTAGGGTTAGGGCTAGGGATGAAAGCACATAGGAGAAAGAGATATTCTTGAATAACTTTTTTTGTGAAGGTCGGAGAGACTTGGAAAGTGGTTGCATCTGGACTAATTTGGGTCCTGCAGATCGATTGGTACCATCCTTGAGCTTGTACGACCTTCGGAAGAGGTCGACCGACGAAATTCCCCCAAATCTGAGGAGATATTCTTGAATAACTTTTTTTGTGAAGGTCGGAGAGACTTGCAAGTAGGCTCTACCCCCACTAAATGGGGTAGCGCGCATCGATCGGTACCATCCTTGAGCTTCTCCGACTTTCGGAAGGGTTAGGGTTAGGGTTAGGGATGAAAGCACATAGGAGAAAGAGATATTCTTGAATAACTTTTTTTGTGAAGGTCGGAGAGACTTGGAAAGTGGTTGCATCTGGACTAATTTGGGTCCTGCGGATCGATTGGTACCATCCCCGAGCTTGTACGACCTTCGGAAGAGGTCGACCGACGAAATTCCCCCAAATCTGAGGAGATATTCTTGAATAACTTTTTTTGTGAAGGTCGGAGAGACTTGCAAGTAGGCTCTACCCCCACTAAATGGGGTTGCGCGCATCGATCGGTACCATCCTTGAGCTTCTCCGACTTTCGGAAGGGATAGGGTTAGGGTTAGGGATGAAAGCACATAGGAGAAAGAGATATTCTTGAATAACTTTTTTTGTGAAGGTCGGAGAGACTTGCAAGTAGGCTCTACCCCCACTAAATGGGGTAGCGCGCATCGATCGGTACCATCTTTGAGCTTCTCCGACTTTCGGAAGGGTTAGGGTTAGGGCTAGGGATGAAAGCACATAGGAGAAAGAGATATTCTTGAATAACTTTTTTTGTGAAGGTCGGAGAGACTTGGAAAGTGGTTGCATCTGGACTAATTTGGGTCCTGCGGATCGATTGGTACCATCCTTGAGCTTGTACGACCTTCGGAAGAGGTCGACCGACGAAATTCCCCCAAATCTGAGGAGATATTCTTGAATAACTTTTTTTGTGAAGGTCGGAGAGACTTGCAAGTAGGCTCTACCCCCACTAAATGGGGTAGCGCGCATCGATCAGTACCATCCTTGAGCTTCTCCGACTTTCGGAAGGGTTAGGGTTAGGGTTAGGGATGAAAGCACATAGGAGAAAGAGATATTCTTGAATAACTTTTTTTGTGAAGGTCGGAGAGACTTGCAAGTAGGCTCTACCCCCACTAAATGGGGTAGCGCGCATCGATCGGTACCATCCTTGAGCTTCTCCGACTTTTGGAAGGGTTAGGGTTAGGGTTAGGGATGAAAGCACATAGGAGAAAGAGATATTCTTGAATAACTTTTTTTGTGAAGGTCGGAGAGACTTGCAAGTAGGCTTTACCCCCACTAAATGGGGTTGCGCGCATCGATCGGTACCATCCTTGAGCTTCTCCGACTTTCGGAAGGGATAGGGTTAGGGTTAGGGATGAAAGCACATAGGAGAAAGAGATATTCTTGAATAACTTTTTTTGTGAAGGTCGGAGAGACTTGGAAAGTGGTTGCATCTGGACTAATTTGGGTCCTGCGGATCGATTGGTACCATCCCCGAGCTTGTACGACCTTCGGAAGAGGTCGACCGACGAAATTCCCCCAAATCTGAGGAGATATTCTTGAATAACTTTTTTTGTGAAGGTCGGAGAGACTTGCAAGTAGGCTCTACCCCCACTAAATGGGGTAGCGCGCATCGATCGGTACCATCCTTGAGCTTCTCCGACTTTCGGAAGGGTTAGGGTTAGGGTTAGGGATGAAAGCACATAGGAGAAAGAGATATTCTTGAATAACTTTTTTTGTGAAGGTCGGAGAGACTTGCAAGTAGGCTCTACCCCCACTAAATGGGGTAGCGCGCATCGATCGGTACCATCCTTGAGCTTCTCCGACTTTTGGAAGGGTTAGGGTTAGGGTTAGGGATTAAAGCACATAGGAGAAAGAGATATTCTTGAATAACTTTTTTTGTGAAGGTCGGAGAGACTTGCAAGTAGGCTCTACCCCCACTAAATGGGGTAGCGCGCATCGATCGGTACCATCCTTGAGCTTCTCCGACTTTCGGAAGGGTTAGGGTTAGGGTTAGGGATGAAAGCACATAGGAGAAAGAGATATTCTTGAATAACTTTTTTTGTGAAGGTCGGAGAGACTTGCAAGTAGGCTCTACCCCCACTAAATGGGGTAGCGCGCATCGATCGGTACCATCCTTGAGCTTCTCCGACTTTTGGAAGGGTTAGGGTTAGGGTTAGGGATGAAAGCACATAGGAGAAAGAGATATTCTTGAATAACTTTTTTTGTGAAGGTCGGAGAGACTTGCAAGTAGGCTCTACCCCCACTAAATGGGGTAGCGCGCATCGATCGGTACCATCCTTGAGCTTCTCCGACTTTCGGAAGGGTTAGGGTTAGGGTTAGGGATGAAAGCACATAGGAGAAAGAGATATTCTTGAATAACTTTTTTTGTGAAGGTCGGAGAGACTTGGAAAGTGGTTGCATCTGGACTAATTTGGGTCCTGCGGATCGATTGGTACCATCCCCGAGCTTGTACGACCTTCGGAAGAGGTCGACCGACGAAATTCCCCCAAATCTGAGGAGATATTCTTGAATAACTTTTTTTGTGAAGGTCGGAGAGACTTGCAAGTAGGCTCTACCCCCACTAAATGGGGTAGCGCACATCGATCGGTACCATCCTTGAGCTTCTCCGACTTTCGGAAGGGTTAGGGTTAGGGTTAGGGATGAAAGCACATAGGAGAAAGAGATATTCTTGAATAACTTTTTTTGTGAAGGTCGGAGAGACTTGCAAGTAGGCTCTACCCCCACTAAATGGGGTAGCGCGCATCGATCGGTACCATCCTTGAGCTTCTCCGACTTTTGGAAGGGTTAGGGTTAGGGTTAGGGATGAAAGCACATAGGAGAAAGAGATATTCTTGAATAACTTTTTTTGTGAAGGTCGGAGAGACTTGCAAGTAGGCTCTACCCCCACTAAATGGGGTAGCGCGCATCGATCGGTACCATCCTTGAGCTTCTCCGACTTTCGGAAGGGTTAGGGTTAGGGTTAGGGATGAAAGCACATAGGAGAAAGAGATATTCTTGAATAACTTTTTTTGTGAAGGTCGGAGAGACTTGCAAGTAGGCTCTACCCCCACTAAATGGGGTAGCGCGCATCGATCAGTACCATCCTTGAGCTTCTCCGACTTTCGGAAGGGTTAGGGTTAGGGTTAGGGATGAAAGCACATAGGAGAAAGAGATATTCTTGAATAACTTTTTTTGTGAAGGTCGGAGAGACTTGCAAGTAGGCTCTACCCCCACTAAATGGGGTAGCGCGCATCGATCGGTACCATCCTTGAGCTTCTCCGACTTTCGGAAGGGTTAGGGTTAGGGTTAGGGATGAAAGCACATAGGAGAAAGAGATATTCTTGAATAACTTTTTTTGTGAAGGTCGGAGAGACTTGGAAAGTGGTTGCATCTGGACTAATTTGGGTCCTGCGGATCGATTGGTACCATCCCCGAGCTTGTACGACCTTCGGAAGAGGTCGACCGACGAAATTCCCCCAAATCTGAGGAGATATTCTTGAATAACTTTTTTTGTGAAGGTCGGAGAGACTTGCAAGTAGGCTCTACCCCCACTAAATGGGGTTGCGCGCATCGATCGGTACCATCCTTGAGCTTCTCCGACTTTCGGAAGGGTTAGGGTTAGGGTTAGGGATGAAAGCACATAGGAGAAAGAGATATTCTTGAATAACTTTTTTTGTGAAGGTCGGAGAGACTTGCAAGTAGGCTCTACCCCCACTAAATGGGGTGACGCGCATCGATCGGTACCATCCTTGAGCTTCTCCGACTTTCGGAAGGGTTAGGGTTAGGGTTAGGGATGAAAGCACATAGGAGAAAGAGATATTCTTGAATAACTTTTTTGGTGAAGGTCGGAGAGACTTGCAAGTAGGCTATACCCCCACTAAATGGGGTAGCGCGCATCGATCGGTACCATCCTTGAGCTTCTCCGACTTTCGGAAGGGTTAGGGTTAGGGTTAGGGATGAAAGCACATAGGAGAAAGAGATATTCTTGAATAACCTTTTTTGTGAAGGTCGGAGAGACTTGGAAAGTGGTTGCATCTGGACTAATTTGGGTCCTGCGGATCGATTGGTACCATCCCCGAGCTTGTACGACCTTCGGAAGAGGTCGACCGACGAAATTCCCCCAAATCTGAGGAGATATTCTTGAATAACTTTTTTTGTGAAGGTCGGAGAGACTTGCAAGTAGGCTCTACCCCCACTAAATGGGGTAGCGCGCATCGATCGGTACCATCCTTGAGCTTCTCCGACTTTCGGAAGGGTTAGGGTTAGGGTTAGGGATGAAAGCACATAGGAGAAAGAGATATTCTTGAATAACTTTTTTTGTGAAGGTCAGAGAGACTTGCAAGTAGGCTCTACCCCCACTAAATGTGGTAGCGCGCATCGATCGGTACCATCCTTGAGCTTCTCCGACTTTTGGAAGGGTTAGGGTTAGGGTTAGGGATGAAAGCACATAGGAGAAAGAGATATTCTTGAATAACTTTTTTTGTGAAGGTCGGAGAGACTTGCAAGTAGGCTCTACCCCCACTAAATGGGGTAGCGCGCATCGATCGGTACCATCCTTGAGCTTCTCCGACTTTCGGAAGGGTTAGGGTTAGGGCTGAAAGCACATAGGAGAAAGAGATATTCTTGAATAACTTTTTTTGTGAAGGTCGGAGAGACTTGGAAAGTGGTTGCATCTGGACTAATTTGGGTCCTGCGGATCGATTGGTACCATCCCCGAGCTTGTACGACCTTCGGAAGAGGTCGACCGACGAAATTCCCCCAAATCTGAGGAGATATTCTTGAATAACTTTTTTTGTGAAGGTCGGAGAGACTTGCAAGTAGGCTCTACCCCCACTAAATGGGGTAGCGCGCATCGATCGGTACCATCCTTGAGCTTCTCCGACTTTCGGAAGGGTTAGGGTTAGGGTTAGGGATGAAAGCACATAGGAGAAAGAGATATTCTTGAATAACTTTTTTTGTGAAGGTCGGAGAGACTTGCAAGTAGGCTCTACCCCCACTAAATGGGGTAGCGCGCATCGATCGGTACCATCCTTGAGCTTCTCCGACTTTTGGAAGGGTTAGGGTTAGGGTTAGGGATGAAAGCACATAGGAGAAAGAGATATTCTTGAATAACTTTTTTCGTGAAGGTCGGAGAGACTTGCAAGTAGGCTCTACCCCCACTAAATGGGGTAGCGCGCATCGATCGGTACCATCCTTGAGCTTCTCCGACTTTCGGAAGGGTTAGGGTTAGGGATGAAAGCACATAGGAGAAAGAGATATTCTTGAATAACTTTTTTTGTGAAGGTCGGAGAGACTTGGAAAGTGGTTGCATCTGGACTAATTTGGGTCCTGCGGATCGATTGGTACCATCCCCGAGCTTGTACGACCTTCGGAAGAGGTCGACCGACGAAATTCCCCCAAATCTGAGGAGATATTCTTGAATAACTTTTTTTGTGAAGGTCGGAGAGACTTGCAAGTAGGCTCTACCCCCACTAAATGGGGTAGCGCACATCGATCGGTACCATCCTTGAGCTTCTCCGACTTTCGGAAGGGTTAGGGTTAGGGTTAGGGATGAAAGCACATAGGAGAAAGAGATATTCTTGAATAACTTTTTTTGTGAAGGTCGGAGAGACTTGGAAAGTGGTTGCATCTGGACTAATTTGGGTCCTGCGGATCGATTGGTACCATCCCCGAGCTTGTACGACCTTCGGAAGAGGTCGACCGACGAAATTCCCCCAAATCTGAGGAGATATTCTTGAATAACTTTTTTTGTGAAGGTCGGAGAGACTTGCAAGTAGGCTCTACCCCCACTAAATGGGGTAGCGCACATCGATCGGTACCATCCTTGAGCTTCTCCGACTTTCGGAAGGGTTAGGGTTAGGGATGAAAGCACATAGGAGAAAGAGATATTCTTGAATAACTTTTTTTGTGAAGGTCGGAGAGACTTGCAAGTAGGCTCTACCCCCACTAAATGGGGTAGCGCGCATCGATCGGTACCATCCTTGAGCTTCTCCGACTTTTGGAAGGGTTAGGGTTAGGGTTAGGGATGAAAGCACATAGGAGAAAGAGATATTCTTGAATAACTTTTTTTGTGAAGGTCGGAGAGACTTGCAAGTAGGCTCTACCCCCACTAAATGGGGTAGCGCGCATCGATCGGTACCATCCTTGAGCTTCTCCGACTTTCGGAAGGGTTAGGGTTAGGGATGAAAGCACATAGGAGAAAGAGATATTCTTGAATAACTTTTTTTGTGAAGGTCGGAGAGACTTGGAAAGTGGTTGCATCTGGACTAATTTGGGTCCTGCAGATCGATTGGTACCATCCCCGAGCTTGTACGACCTTCGGAAGAGGTCGACCGACGAAATTCCCCCAAATCTGAGGAGATATTCTTGAATAACTTTTTTTGTGAAGGTCGGAGAGACTTGCAAGTAGGCTCTAACCCCACTAAATGGGGTAGCGCGCATCGATCGGTACCATCCTTGAGCTTCTCCGACTTTCGGAAGGGTTAGGGTTAGGGTTAGGGATGAAAGCACATAGGAGAAAGAGATATTCTTGAATAACTTTTTTTGTGAAGGTCGGAGAGACTTGCAAGTAGGCTCTACCCCCACTAAATGGGGTAGCGCGCATCGATCGGTACCATCCTTGAGCTTCTCCGACTTTTGGAAGGGTTAGGGTTAGGGTTAGGGATGAAAGCACATAGGAGAAAGAGATATTCTTGAATAACTTTTTTTGTGAAGGTCGGAGAGACTTGCAAGTAGGCTCTACCCCCACTAAATGGGGTAGCGCGCATCGATCGGTACCATCCTTGAGCTTCTCCGACTTTCGGAAGGGTTAGGGTTAGGGTTAGGGATGAAAGCACATAGGAGAAAGAGATATTCTTGAATAACTTTTTTTGTGAAGGTCGGAGAGACTTGCAAGTAGGCTCTACCCCCACTAAATGGGGTAGCGCGCATCGATCGGTACCATCCTTGAGCTTCTCCGACTTTCGGAAGGGTTAGGGTTAGGGATGAAAGCACATAGGAGAAAGAGATATTCTTGAATAACTTTTTTTGTGAAGGTCGGAGAGACTTGCAAGTAGGCTCTACCCCCACTAAATGGGGTAGCGCGCATCGATCGGTACCATCCTTGAGCTTCTCCGACTTTCGGAAGGGTTAGGGTTAGGGTTAGGGATGAAAGCACATAGGAGAAAGAGATATTCTTGAATAACTTTTTTTGTGAAGGTCGGAGAGACTTGGAAAGTGGTTGCATCTGGACTAATTTGGGTCCTGCGGATCGATTGGTACCATCCCCGAGCTTGTACGACCTTCGGAAGAGGTCGACCGACGAAATTCCCCCAAATCTGAGGAGATATTCTTGAATAACTTTTTTTGTGAAGGTCGGAGAGACTTGCAAGTAGGCTCTACCCCCACTAAATGGGGTAGCGCGCATCGATCGGTACCATCCTTGAGCTTCTCCGACTTTCGGAAGGGTTAGGGTTAGGGATGAAAGCACATAGGAGAAAGAGATATTCTTGAATAACTTTTTTTGTGAAGGTCGGAGAGACTTGCAAGTAGGCTCTACCCCCACTAAATGGGGTAGCGCGCATCGATCGGTACCATCCTTGAGCTTCTCCGACTTTCGGAAGGGTTAGGGTTAGGGCTAGGGATGAAAGCACATAGGAGAAAGAGATATTCTTGAATAACTTTTTTTGTGAAGGTCGGAGAGACTTGGAAAGTGGTTGCATCTGGACTAATTTGGGTCCTGCGGATCGATTGGTACCATCCCCGAGCTTGTACGACCTTCGGAAGAGGTCGACCGACGAAATTCCCCCAAATCTGAGGAGATATTCTTGAATAACTTTTTTTGTGAAGGTCGGAGAGACTTGCAAGTAGGCTCTACCCCCACTAAATGGGGTTGCGCGCATCGATCGGTACCATCCTTGAGCTTCTCCGACTTTCGGAAGGGATAGGGTTAGGGTTAGGGATGAAAGCACATAGGAGAAAGAGATATTCTTGAATAACTTTTTTTGTGAAGGTCGGAGAGACTTGGAAAGTGGTTGCATCTGGACTAATTTGGGTCCTGCAGATCGATTGGTACCATCCCCGAGCTTGTACGACCTTCGGAAGAGGTCGACCGACGAAATTCCCCCAAATCTGAGGAGATATTCTTGAATAACTTTTTTTGTGAAGGTCGGAGAGACTTGCAAGTAGGCTTTACCCCCACTAAATGGGGTAGCGCGCATCGATCGGTACCATCCTTGAGCTTCTCCGACTTTCGGAAGGGTTAGGGTTAGGGTTAGGGATGAAAGCACATAGGAGAAAGAGATATTCTTGAATAACTTTTTTTGTGAAGGTCGGAGAGACTTGCAAGTAGGCTCTACCCCCACTAAATGGGGTAGCGCGCATCGATCGGTACCATCCTTGAGCTTCTCCGACTTTTGGAAGGGTTAGGGTTAGGGTTAGGGATGAAAGCACATAGGAGAAAGAGATATTCTTGAATAACTTTTTTTGTGAAGGTCGGAGAGACTTGCAAGTAGGCTCTACCCCCACTAAATGGGGTAGCGCGCATCGATCGGTACCATCCTTGAGCTTCTCCGACTTTCGGAAGGGTTAGGGTTAGGGTTAGGGATGAAAGCACATAGGAGAAAGAGATATTCTTGAATAACTTTT
This sequence comes from Limanda limanda, assembly GCF_963576545.1. Taxonomy (NCBI): domain Eukaryota; kingdom Metazoa; phylum Chordata; class Actinopteri; order Pleuronectiformes; family Pleuronectidae; genus Limanda; species Limanda limanda. The sequence goes on from NW_026870507.1 coordinate 413,964, forward strand.
TTTGTGAAGGTCGGAGAGACTTGCAAGTAGGCTCTACCCCCACTAAATGGGGTAGCGCACATCGATCGGTACCATCCTTGAGCTTCTCCGACTTTCGGAAGGGTTAGGGTTAGGGTTAGGGATGAAAGCACATAGGAGAAAGAGATATTCTTGAATAACTTTTTTTGTGAAGGTCGGAGAGACTTGCAAGTAGGCTCTACCCCCACTAAATGGGGTAGCGCGCATCGATCGGTACCATCCTTGAGCTTCTCCGACTTTCGGAAGGGTTAGGGTTAGGGTTAGGGATGAAAGCACATAGGAGAAAGAGATATTCTTGAATAACTTTTTTTGTGAAGGTCGGAGAGACTTGAAAAGTGGTTGCATCTGGACTAATTTGGGTCCTGCGGATCGATTGGTACCATCCCCGAGCTTGTACGACCTTCGGAAGAGGTCGACCGACGAAATTCCCCCAAATCTGAGGAGATATTCTTGAATAACTTTTTTTGTGAAGGTCGGAGAGACTTGCAAGTAGGCTCTACCCCCACTAAATGGGGTAGCGCGCATCGATCGGTACCATCCTTGAGCTTCTCCGACTTTCGGAAGGGTTAGGGTTAGGGATGAAAGCACATAGGAGAAAGAGATATTCTTGAATAACTTTTTTTGTGAAGGTCGGAGAGACTTGCAAGTAGGCTCTACCCCCACTAAATGGGGTAGCGCGCATCGATCGGTACCATCCTTGAGCTTCTCCGACTTTCGAGAGGGTTAGGGTTAGGGTTAGGGATGAAAGCACATAGGAGAAAGAGATATTCTTGAATAACTTTTTTTGTGAAGGTCGGAGAGACTTGGAAAGTGGTTGCATCTGGACTAATTTGGGTCCTGCGGATCGATTGGTACCATCCCCGAGCTTGTACGACCTTCGGAAGAGGTCGACCGACGAAATTCCCCCAAATCTGAGGAGATATTCTTGAATAACTTTTTTTGTGAAGGTCGGAGAGACTTGCAAGTAGGCTCTACCCCCACTAAATGGGGTAGCGCGCATCGATCGGTACCATCCTTGAGCTTCTCCGACTTTCGGAAGGGTTAGGGTTAGGGATGAAAGCACATGGGAGAAAGAGATATTCTTGAATAACTTTTTTTGTGAAGGTCGGAGAGACTTGCAAGTAGGCTCTACCCCCACTAAATGGGGTAGCGCGCATCGATCGGTACCATCTTTGAGCTTCTCCGACTTTCGAGAGGGTTAGGGTTAGGGTTAGGGATGAAAGCACATAGGAGAAAGAGATATTCTTGAATAACTTTTTTTGTGAAGGTCGGAGAGACTTGGAAAGTGGTTGCATCTGGACTAATTTGGGTCCTGCGGATCGATTGGTACCATCCCCGAGCTTGTACGACCTTCGGAAGAGGTCGACCGACGAAATTCCCCCAAATCTGAGGAGATATTCTTGAATAACTTTTTTTGTGAAGGTCGGAGAGACTTGCAAGTAGGCTCTACCCCCACTAAATGGGGTTGCGCGCATCGATCGGTACCATCCTTGAGCTTCTCCGACTTTCGGAAGGGATAGGGTTAGGGTTAGGGATGAAAGCACATAGGAGAAAGAGATATTCTTGAATAACTTTTTTTGTGAAGGTCGGAGAGACTTGCAAGTAGGCTCTACCCCCACTAAATGGGGTAGCGCGCATCGATCGGTACCATCCTTGAGCTTCTCCGACTTTCGGAAGGGTTAGGGTTAGGGCTAGGGATGAAAGCACATAGGAGAAAGAGATATTCTTGAATAACTTTTTTTGTGAAGGTCGGAGAGACTTGGAAAGTGGTTGCATCTGGACTAATTTGGGTCCTGCAGATCGATTGGTACCATCCTTGAGCTTGTACGACCTTCGGAAGAGGTCGACCGACGAAATTCCCCCAAATCTGAGGAGATATTCTTGAATAACTTTTTTTGTGAAGGTCGGAGAGACTTGCAAGTAGGCTCTACCCCCACTAAATGGGGTAGCGCGCATCGATCGGTACCATCCTTGAGCTTCTCCGACTTTCGGAAGGGTTAGGGTTAGGGTTAGGGATGAAAGCACATAGGAGAAAGAGATATTCTTGAATAACTTTTTTTGTGAAGGTCGGAGAGACTTGGAAAGTGGTTGCATCTGGACTAATTTGGGTCCTGCAGATCGATTGGTACCATCCCCGAGCTTGTACGACCTTCGGAAGAGGTCGACCGACGAAATTCCCCCAAATCTGAGGAGATATTCTTGAATAACTTTTTTTGTGAAGGTCGGAGAGACTTGCAAGTAGGCTCTACCCCCACTAAATGGGGTTGCGCGCATCGATCGGTACCATCCTTGAGCTTCTCCGACTTTCGGAAGGGATAGGGTTAGGGTTAGGGATGAAAGCACATAGGAGAAAGAGATATTCTTGAATAACTTTTTTTGTGAAGGTCGGAGAGACTTGCAAGTAGGCTCTACCCCCACTAAATGGGGTAGCGCGCATCGATCGGTACCATCCTTGAGCTTCTCCGACTTTCGGAAGGGTTAGGGTTAGGGCTAGGGATGAAAGCACATAGGAGAAAGAGATATTCTTGAATAACTTTTTTTGTGAAGGTCGGAGAGACTTGGAAAGTGGTTGCATCTGGACTAATTTGGGTCCTGCGGATCGATTGGTACCATCCTTGAGCTTGTACGACCTTCGGAAGAGGTCGACCGACGAAATTCCCCCAAATCTGAGGAGATATTCTTGAATAACTTTTTTTGTGAAGGTCGGAGAGACTTGCAAGTAGGCTCTACCCCCACTAAATGGGGTAGCGCGCATCGATCGGTACCATCCTTGAGCTTCTCCGACTTTCGGAAGGGTTAGGGTTAGGGTTAGGGATGAAAGCACATAGGAGAAAGATATATTCTTGAATAACTTTTTTTGTGAAGGTCGGAGAGACTTGCAAGTAGGCTCTACCCCCACTAAATGGGGTAGCGCGCATCGATCGGTACCATCCTTGAGCTTCTCCGACTTTTGGAAGGGTTAGGGTTAGGGTTAGGGATGAAAGCACATAGGAGAAAGAGATATTCTTGAATAACTTTTTTTGTGAAGGTCGGAGAGACTTGCAAGTAGGCTTTACCCCCACTAAATGGGGTTGCGCGCATCGATCGGTACCATCCTTGAGCTTCTCCGACTTTCGGAAGGGATAGGGTTAGGGTTAGGGATGAAAGCACATAGGAGAAAGAGATATTCTTGAATAACTTTTTTTGTGAAGGTCGGAGAGACTTGGAAAGTGGTTGCATCTGGACTAATTTGGGTCCTGCGGATCGATTGGTACCATCCCCGAGCTTGTACGACCTTCGGAAGAGGTCGACCGACGAAATTCCCCCAAATCTGAGGAGATATTCTTGAATAACTTTTTTTGTGAAGGTCGGAGAGACTTGCAAGTAGGCTCTACCCCCACTAAATGGGGTAGCGCGCATCGATCGGTACCATCCTTGAGCTTCTCCGACTTTCGGAAGGGTTAGGGTTAGGGTTAGGGATGAAAGCACATAGGAGAAAGAGATATTCTTGAATAACTTTTTTTGTGAAGGTCGGAGAGACTTGCAAGTAGGCTCTACCCCCACTAAATGGGGTAGCGCGCATCGATCGGTACCATCCTTGAGCTTCTCCGACTTTTGGAAGGGTTAGGGTTAGGGTTAGGGATTAAAGCACATAGGAGAAAGAGATATTCTTGAATAACTTTTTTTGTGAAGGTCGGAGAGACTTGCAAGTAGGCTCTACCCCCACTAAATGGGGTAGCGCGCATCGATCGGTACCATCCTTGAGCTTCTCCGACTTTCGGAAGGGTTAGGGTTAGGGTTAGGGATGAAAGCACATAGGAGAAAGAGATATTCTTGAATAACTTTTTTTGTGAAGGTCGGAGAGACTTGCAAGTAGGCTCTACCCCCACTAAATGGGGTAGCGCGCATCGATCGGTACCATCCTTGAGCTTCTCCGACTTTTGGAAGGGTTAGGGTTAGGGTTAGGGATGAAAGCACATAGGAGAAAGAGATATTCTTGAATAACTTTTTTTGTGAAGGTCGGAGAGACTTGCAAGTAGGCTCTACCCCCACTAAATGGGGTAGCGCGCATCGATCGGTACCATCCTTGAGCTTCTCCGACTTTCGGAAGGGTTAGGGTTAGGGTTAGGGATGAAAGCACATAGGAGAAAGAGATATTCTTGAATAACTTTTTTTGTGAAGGTCGGAGAGACTTGGAAAGTGGTTGCATCTGGACTAATTTGGGTCCTGCGGATCGATTGGTACCATCCCCGAGCTTGTACGACCTTCGGAAGAGGTCGACCGACGAAATTCCCCCAAATCTGAGGAGATATTCTTGAATAACTTTTTTTGTGAAGGTCGGAGAGACTTGCAAGTAGGCTCTACCCCCACTAAATGGGGTAGCGCGCATCGATCGGTACCATCCTTGAGCTTCTCCGACTTTCGGAAGGGTTAGGGTTAGGGTTAGGGATGAAAGCACATAGGAGAAAGAGATATTCTTGAATAACTTTTTTTGTGAAGGTCGGAGAGACTTGCAAGTAGGCTCTACCCCCACTAAATGGGGTAGCGCGCATCGATCGGTACCATCCTTGAGCTTCTCCGACTTTTGGAAGGGTTAGGGTTAGGGTTAGGGATGAAAGCACATAGGAGAAAGAGATATTCTTGAATAACTTTTTTTGTGAAGGTCGGAGAGACTTGCAAGTAGGCTCTACCCCCACTAAATGGGGTAGCGCGCATCGATCGGTACCATCCTTGAGCTTCTCCGACTTTCGGAAGGGTTAGGGTTAGGGTTAGGGATGAAAGCACATAGGAGAAAGAGATATTCTTGAATAACTTTTTTTGTGAAGGTCGGAGAGACTTGCAAGTAGGCTCTACCCCCACTAAATGGGGTAGCGCGCATCGATCGGTACCATCCTTGAGCTTCTCCGACTTTCGGAAGGGTTAGGGTTAGGGTTAGGGATGAAAGCACATAGGAGAAAGAGATATTCTTGAATAACTTTTTTTGTGAAGGTCGGAGAGACTTGCAAGTAGGCTCTACCCCCACTAAATGGGGTAGCGCGCATCGATCGGTACCATCCTTGAGCTTCTCCGACTTTCGGAAGGGTTAGGGTTAGGGTTAGGGATGAAAGCACATAGGAGAAAGAGATATTCTTGAATAACTTTTTTTGTGAAGGTCGGAGAGACTTGGAAAGTGGTTGCATCTGGACTAATTTGGGTCCTGCGGATCGATTGGTACCATCCCCGAGCTTGTACGACCTTCGGAAGAGGTCGACCGACGAAATTCCCCCAAATCTGAGGAGATATTCTTGAATAACTTTTTTTGTGAAGGTCGGAGAGACTTGCAAGTAGGCTCTACCCCCACTAAATGGGGTTGCGCGCATCGATCGGTACCATCCTTGAGCTTCTCCGACTTTCGGAAGGGTTAGGGTTAGGGTTAGGGATGAAAGCACATAGGAGAAAGAGATATTCTTGAATAACTTTTTTTGTGAAGGTCGGAGAGACTTGCAAGTAGGCTCTACCCCCACTAAATGGGGTAGCGCGCATCGATCGGTACCATCCTTGAGCTTCTCCGACTTTCGGAAGGGTTAGGGTTAGGGTTAGGGATGAAAGCACATAGGAGAAAGAGATATTCTTGAATAACTTTTTTGGTGAAGGTCGGAGAGACTTGCAAGTAGGCTATACCCCCACTAAATGGGGTAGCGCGCATCGATCGGTACCATCCTTGAGCTTCTCCGACTTTCGGAAGGGTTAGGGTTAGGGTTAGGGATGAAAGCACATAGGAGAAAGAGATATTCTTGAATAACCTTTTTTGTGAAGGTCGGAGAGACTTGGAAAGTGGTTGCATCTGGACTAATTTGGGTCCTGCGGATCGATTGGTACCATCCCCGAGCTTGTACGACCTTCGGAAGAGGTCGACCGACGAAATTCCCCCAAATCTGAGGAGATATTCTTGAATAACTTTTTTTGTGAAGGTCGGAGAGACTTGCAAGTAGGCTCTACCCCCACTAAATGGGGTAGCGCGCATCGATCGGTACCATCCTTGAGCTTCTCCGACTTTCGGAAGGGTTAGGGTTAGGGTTAGGGATGAAAGCACATAGGAGAAAGAGATATTCTTGAATAACTTTTTTTGTGAAGGTCGGAGAGACTTGCAAGTAGGCTCTACCCCCACTAAATGGGGTAACGCGCATCGATCGGTACCATCCTTGAGCTTCTCCGACTTTCGGAAGGGTTAGGGTTAGGGTTAGGGATGAAAGCACATAGGAGAAAGAGATATTCTTGAATAACGTTTTTTGTGAAGGTCGGAGAGACTTGCAAGTAGGCTTTACCCCCACTAAATGGGGTAGCGCGCATCGATCGGTACCATCCTTGAGCTTCTCCGACTTTCGGAAGGGTTAGGGTTAGGGATGAAAGCACATAGGAGAAAGAGATATTCTTGAATAACTTTTTTTGTGAAGGTCGGAGAGACTTGGAAAGTGGTTGCATCTGGACTAATTTGGGTCCTGCGGATCGATTGGTACCATCCCCGAGCTTGTACGACCTTCGGAAGAGGTCGACCGACGAAATTCCCCCAAATCTGAGGAGATATTCTTGAATAACTTTTTTTGTGAAGGTCGGAGAGACTTGCAAGTAGGCTCTACCCCCACTAAATGGGGATGCGCGCATCGATCGGTACCATCCTTGAGCTTCTCCGACTTTCGGAAGGGTTAGGGTTAGGGTTAGGGATGAAAGCACATAGGAGAAAGAGATATTCTTGAATAACTTTTTTTGTGAAGGTCGGAGAGACTTGCAAGTAGGCTCTACCCCCACTAAATGGGGTAGCGCGCATCGATCGGTACCATCCTTGAGCTTCTCCGACTTTTGGAAGGTTTAGGGTTAGGGTTAGGGATGAAAGCACATAGGAGAAAGAGATATTCTTGAATAACTTTTTTTGTGAAGGTCGGAGAGACTTGCAAGTAGGCTCTACCCCCACTAAATGGGGTAGCGCGCATCGATCGGTACCATCCTTGAGCTTCTCCGACTTTTGGAAGGGTTAGGGTTAGGGTTAGGGATGAAAGCACATAGGAGAAAGAGATATTCTTGAATAACTTTTTTTGTGAAGGTCGGAGAGACTTGCAAGTAGGCTCTACCCCCACTAAATGGGGTAGCGCGCATCGATCGGTACCATCCTTGAGCTTCTCCGACTTTCGGAAGGGTTAGGGTTAGGGTTAGGGATGAAAGCACATAGGAGAAAGAGATATTCTTGAATAACTTTTTTTGTGAAGGTCGGAGAGACTTGCAAGTAGGCTCTACCCCCACTAAATGGGGTAGCGCACATCGATCGGTACCATCCTTGAGCTTCTCCGACTTTCGGAAGGGTTAGGGTTAGGGTTAGGGATGAAAGCACATAGGAGAAAGAGATATTCTTGAATAACTTTTTTTGTGAAGGTCGGAGAGACTTGCAAGTAGGCTCTACCCCCACTAAATGGGGTAGCGCGCATCGATCGGTACCATCCTTGAGCTTCTCCGACTTTCGGAAGGGTTAGGGTTAGGGTTAGGGATGAAAGCACATAGGAGAAAGAGATATTCTTGAATAACTTTTTTTGTGAAGGTCGGAGAGACTTGGAAAGTGGTTGCATCTGGACTAATTTGGGTCCTGCGGATCGATTGGTACCATCCCCGAGCTTGTACGACCTTCGGAAGAGGTCGACCGACGAAATTCCCCCAAATCTGAGGAGATATTCTTGAATAACTTTTTTTTTGAAGGTCGGAGAGACTTGCAAGTAGGCTCTACCCCCACTAAATGGGGTAGCGCGCATCGATCGGTACCATCCTTGAGCTTCTCCGACTTTCGGAAGGGTTAGGGTTAGGGATGAAAGCACATAGGAGAAAGAGATATTCTTGAATAACTTTTTTTGTGAAGGTCGGAGAGACTTGCAAGTAGGCTCTACCCCCACTAAATGGGGTAGCGCGCATCGATCGGTACCATCCTTGAGCTTCTCCGACTTTCGAGAGGGTTAGGGTTAGGGTTAGGGATGAAAGCACATAGGAGAAAGAGATATTCTTGAATAACTTTTTTTGTGAAGGTCGGAGAGACTTGGAAAGTGGTTGCATCTGGACTAATTTGGGTCCTGCGGATCGATTGGTACCATTCCCGAGCTTGTACGACCTTCGGAAGAGGTCGACCGACGAAATTCCCCCAAATCTGAGGAGATATTCTTGAATAACTTTTTTTGTGAAGGTCGGAGAGACTTGCAAGTAGGCTCTACCCCCACTAAATGGGGTAGCGCGCATCGATCGGTACCATCCTTGAGCTTCTCCGACTTTCGGAAGGGTTAGGGTTAGGGATGAAAGCACATGGGAGAAAGAGATATTCTTGAATAACTTTTTTTGTGAAGGTCGGAGAGACTTGCAAGTAGGCTCTACCCCCACTAAATGGGGTAGCGCGCATCGATCGGTACCATCTTTGAGCTTCTCCGACTTTCGAGAGGGTTAGGGTTAGGGTTAGGGATGAAAGCACATAGGAGAAAGAGATATTCTTGAATAACTTTTTTTGTGAAGGTCGGAGAGACTTGGAAAGTGGTTGCATCTGGACTAATTTGGGTCCTGCGGATCGATTGGTACCATCCCCGAGCTTGTACGACCTTCGGAAGAGGTCGACCGACGAAATTCCCCCAAATCTGAGGAGATATTCTTGAATAACTTTTTTTGTGAAGGTCGGAGAGACTTGCAAGTAGGCTCTACCCCCACTAAATGGGGTTGCGCGCATCGATCGGTACCATCCTTGAGCTTCTCCGACTTTCGGAAGGGATAGGGTTAGGGTTAGGGATGAAAGCACATAGGAGAAAGAGATATTCTTGAATAACTTTTTTTGTGAAGGTCGGAGAGACTTGCAAGTAGGCTCTACCCCCACTAAATGGGGTAGCGCGCATCGATCGGTACCATCCTTGAGCTTCTCCGACTTTCGGAAGGGTTAGGGTTAGGGCTAGGGATGAAAGCACATAGGAGAAAGAGATATTCTTGAATAACTTTTTTTGTGAAGGTCGGAGAGACTTGGAAAGTGGTTGCATCTGGACTAATTTGGGTCCTGCAGATCGATTGGTACCATCCTTGAGCTTGTACGACCTTCGGAAGAGGTCGACCGACGAAATTCCCCCAAATCTGAGGAGATATTCTTGAATAACTTTTTTTGTGAAGGTCGGAGAGACTTGCAAGTAGGCTCTACCCCCACTAAATGGGGTAGCGCGCATCGATCGGTACCATCCTTGAGCTTCTCCGACTTTCGAAAGGGTTAGGGTTAGGGTTAGGGATGAAAGCACATAGGAGAAAGAGATATTCTTGAATAACTTTTTTTGTGAAGGTCGGAGAGACTTGGAAAGTGGTTGCATCTGGACTAATTTGGGTCCTGCAGATCGATTGGTACCATCCCCGAGCTTGTACGACCTTCGGAAGAGGTCGACCGACGAAATTCCCCCAAATCTGAGGAGATATTCTTGAATAACTTTTTTTGTGAAGGTCGGAGAGACTTGCAAGTAGGCTCTACCCCCACTAAATGGGGTTGCGCGCATCGATCGGTACCATCCTTGAGCTTCTCCGACTTTCGGAAGGGATAGGGTTAGGGTTAGGGATGAAAGCACATAGGAGAAAGAGATATTCTTGAATAACTTTTTTTGTGAAGGTCGGAGAGACTTGCAAGTAGGCTCTACCCCCACTAAATGGGGTAGCGCGCATCGATCGGTACCATCCTTGAGCTTCTCCGACTTTCGGAAGGGTTAGGGTTAGGGCTAGGGATGAAAGCACATAGGAGAAAGAGATATTCTTGAATAACTTTTTTTGTGAAGGTCGGAGAGACTTGGAAAGTGGTTGCATATGGACTAATTTGGGTCCTGCGGATCGATTGGTACCATCCTTGAGCTTGTACGACCTTCGGAAGAGGTCGACCGACGAAATTCCCCCAAATCTGAGGAGATATTCTTGAATAACTTTTTTTGTGAAGGTCGGAGAGACTTGCAAGTAGGCTCTACCCCCACTAAATGGGGTAGCGCGCATCGATCGGTACCATCCTTGAGCTTCTCCGACTTTCGGAAGGGTTAGGGTTAGGGTTAGGGATGAAAGCACATAGGAGAAAGAGATATTCTTGAATAACTTTTTTTGTGAAGGTCGGAGAGACTTGCAAGTAGGCTCTACCCCCACTAAATGGGGTAGCGCGCATCGATCGGTACCATCCTTGAGCTTCTCCGACTTTTGGAAGGGTTAGGGTTAGGGTTAGGGATGAAAGCACATAGGAGAAAGAGATATTCTTGAATAACTTTTTTTGTGAAGGTCGGAGAGACTTGCAAGTAGGCTTTACCCCCACTAAATGGGGTTGCGCGCATCGATCGGTACCATCCTTGAGCTTCTCCGACTTTCGGAAGGGATAGGGTTAGGGTTAGGGATGAAAGCACATAGGAGAAAGAGATATTCTTGAATAACTTTTTTTGTGAAGGTCGGAGAGACTTGGAAAGTGGTTGCATCTGGACTAATTTGGGTCCTGCGGATCGATTGGTACCATCCCCGAGCTTGTACGACCTTCGGAAGAGGTCGACCGACGAAATTCCCCCAAATCTGAGGAGATATTCTTGAATAACTTTTTTTGTGAAGGTCGGAGAGACTTGCAAGTAGGCTCTACCCCCACTAAATGGGGTAGCGCGCATCGATCGGTACCATCCTTGAGCTTCTCCGACTTTCGGAAGGGTTAGGGTTAGGGTTAGGGATGAAAGCACATAGGAGGAAGAGATATTCTTGAATAACTTTTTTTGTGAAGGTCGGAGAGACTTGCAAGTAGGCTCTACCCCCACTAAATGGGGTAGCGCGCATCGATCGGTACCATCCTTGAGCTTCTCCGACTTTTGGAAGGGTTAGGGTTAGGGTTAGGGATTAAAGCACATAGGAGAAAGAGATATTCTTGAATAACTTTTTTTGTGAAGGTCGGAGAGACTTGCAAGTAGGCTCTACCCCCACTAAATGGGGTAGCGCGCATCGATCGGTACCATCCTTGAGCTTCTCCGACTTTCGGAAGGGTTAGGGTTAGGGTTAGGGATGAAAGCACATAGGAGAAAGAGATATTCTTGAATAACTTTTTTTGTGAAGGTCGGAGAGACTTGCAAGTAGGCTCTACCCCCACTAAATGGGGTAGCGCGCATCGATCGGTACCATCCTTGAGCTTCTCCGACTTTTGGAAGGGTTAGGGTTAGGGTTAGGGATGAAAGCACATAGGAGAAAGAGATATTCTTGAATAACTTTTTTTGTGAAGGTCGGAGAGACTTGCAAGTAGGCTCTACCCCCACTAAATGGGGTAGCGCGCATCGATCGGTACCATCCTTGAGCTTCTCCGACTTTCGGAAGGGTTAGGGTTAGGGTTAGGGATGAAAGCACATAGGAGAAAGAGATATTCTTGAATAACTTTTTTTGTGAAGGTCGGAGAGACTTGGAAAGTGGTTGCATCTGGACTAATTTGGGTCCTGCGGATCGATTGGTACCATCCCCGAGCTTGTACGACCTTCGGAAGAGGTCGACCGACGAAATTCCCCCAAATCTGAGGAGATATTCTTGAATAACTTTTTTTGTGAAGGTCGGAGAGACTTGCAAGTAGGCTCTACCCCCACTAAATGGGGTAGCGCGCATCGATCGGTACCATCCTTGAGCTTCTCCGACTTTCGGAAGGGTTAGGGTTAGGGTTAGGGATGAAAGCACATAGGAGAAAGAGATATTCTTGAATAACTTTTTTTGTGAAGGTCGGAGAGACTTGCAAGTAGGCTCTACCCCCACTAAATGGGGTTGCGCGCATCGATCGGTACCATCCTTGAGCTTCTCCGACTTTCGGAAGGGATAGGGTTAGGGTTAGGGATGAAAGCACATAGGAGAAAGAGATATTCTTGAATAACTTTTTTTGTGAAGGTCGGAGAGACTTGCAAGTAGGCTCTACCCCCACTAAATGGGGTAGCGCGCATCGATCGGTACCATCCTTGAGCTTCTCCGACTTTCGGAAGGGTTAGGGTTAGGGCTAGGGATGAAAGCACATAGGAGAAAGAGATATTCTTGAATAACTTTTTTTGTGAAGGTCGGAGAGACTTGGAAAGTGGTTGCATCTGGACTAATTTGGGTCCTGCGGATCGATTGGTACCATCCTTGAGCTTGTACGACCTTCGGAAGAGGTCGACCGACGAAATTCCCCCAAATCTGAGGAGATATTCTTGAATAACTTTTTTTGTGAAGGTCGGAGAGACTTGCAAGTAGGCTCTACCCCCACTAAATGGGGTAGCGCGCATCGATCGGTACCATCCTTGAGCTTCTCCGACTTTCGGAAGGGTTAGGGTTAGGGTTAGGGATGAAAGCACATAGGAGAAAGAGATATTCTTGAATAACTTTTTTTGTGAAGGTCGGAGAGACTTGCAAGTAGGCTCTACCCCCACTAAATGGGGTAGCGCGCATCGATCGGTACCATCCTTGAGCTTCTCCGACTTTTGGAAGGGTTAGGGTTAGGGTTAGGGATGAAAGCACATAGGAGAAAGAGATATTCTTGAATAACTTTTTTTGTGAAGGTCGGAGAGACTTGCAAGTAGGCTTTACCCCCACTAAATGGGGTTGCGCGCATCGATCGGTACCATCCTTGAGCTTCTCCGACTTTCGGAAGGGATAGGGTTAGGGTTAGGGATGAAAGCACATAGGAGAAAGAGATATTCTTGAATAACTTTTTTTGTGAAGGTCGGAGAGACTTGGAAAGTGGTTGCATCTGGACTAATTTGGGTCCTGCGGATCGATTGGTACCATCCCCGAGCTTGTACGACCTTCGGAAGAGGTCGACCGACGAAATTCCCCCAAATCTGAGGAGATATTCTTGAATAACTTTTTTTGTGAAGGTCGGAGAGACTTGCAAGTAGGCTCTACCCCCACTAAATGGGGTAGCGCGCATCGATCGGTACCATCCTTGAGCTTCTCCGACTTTCGGAAGGGTTAGGGTTAGGGTTAGGGATGAAAGCACATAGGAGAAAGAGATATTCTTGAATAACTTTTTTTGTGAAGGTCGGAGAGACTTGCAAGTAGGCTCTACCCCCACTAAATGGGGTAGCGCGCATCGATCGGTACCATCCTTGAGCTTCTCCGACTTTTGGAAGGGTTAGGGTTAGGGTTAGGGATTAAAGCACATAGGAGAAAGAGATATTCTTGAATAACTTTTTTTGTGAAGGTCGGAGAGACTTGCAAGTAGGCTCTACCCCCACTAAATGGGGTAGCGCGCATCGATCGGTACCATCCTTGAGCTTCTCCGACTTTCGGAAGGGTTAGGGTTAGGGTTAGGGATGAAAGCACATAGGAGAAAGAGATATTCTTGAATAACTTTTTTTGTGAAGGTCGGAGAGACTTGCAAGTAGGCTCTACCCCCACTAAATGGGGTAGCGCGCATCGATCGGTACCATCCTTGAGCTTCTCCGACTTTTGGAAGGGTTAGGGTTAGGGTTAGGGATGAAAGCACATAGGAGAAAGAGATATTCTTGAATAACTTTTTTTGTGAAGGTCGGAGAGACTTGCAAGTAGGCTCTACCCCCACTAAATGGGGTAGCGCGCATCGATCGGTACCATCCTTGAGCTTCTCCGACTTTCGGAAGGGTTAGGGTTAGGGTTAGGGATGAAAGCACATAGGAGAAAGAGATATTCTTGAATAACTTTTTTTGTGAAGGTCGGAGAGACTTGGAAAGTGGTTGCATCTGGACTAATTTGGGTCCTGCGGATCGATTGGTACCATCCCCGAGCTTGTACGACCTTCGGAAGAGGTCGACCGACGAAATTCCCCCAAATCTGAGGAGATATTCTTGAATAACTTTTTTTGTGAAGGTCGGAGAGACTTGCAAGTAGGCTCTACCCCCACTAAATGGGGTTGCGCGCATCGATCGGTACCATCCTTGAGCTTCTCCGACTTTCGGAAGGGATAGGGTTAGGGTTAGGGATGAAAGCACATAGGAGAAAGAGATATTCTTGAATAACTTTTTTTGTGAAGGTCGGAGAGACTTGCAAGTAGGCTCTACCCCCACTAAATGGGGTAGCGCGCATCGATCGGTACCATCCTTGAGCTTCTCCGACTTTCGGAAGGGTTAGGGTTAGGGCTAGGGATGAAAGCACATAGGAGAAAGAGATATTCTTGAATAACTTTTTTTGTGAAGGTCGGAGAGACTTGGAAAGTGGTTGCATCTGGACTAATTTGGGTCCTGCGGATCGATTGGTACCATCCTTGAGCTTGTACGACCTTCGGAAGAGGTCGACCGACGAAATTCCCCCAAATCTGAGGAGATATTCTTGAATAACTTTTTTTGTGAAGGTCGGAGAGACTTGCAAGTAGGCTCTACCCCCACTAAATGGGGTAGCGCGCATCGATCGGTACCATCCTTGAGCTTCTCCGACTTTCGGAAGGGTTAGGGTTAGGGTTAGGGATGAAAGCACATAGGAGAAAGAGATATTCTTGAATAACTTTTTTTGTGAAGGTCGGAGAGACTTGCAAGTAGGCTCTACCCCCACTAAATGGGGTAGCGCGCATCGATCGGTACCATCCTTGAGCTTCTCCGACTTTTGGAAGGGTTAGGGTTAGGGTTAGGGATGAAAGCACATAGGAGAAAGAGATATTCTTGAATAACTTTTTTTGTGAAGGTCGGAGAGACTTGCAAGTAGGCTTTACCCCCACTAAATGGGGTTGCGCGCATCGATCGGTACCATCCTTGAGCTTCTCCGACTTTCGGAAGGGATAGGGTTAGGGTTAGGGATGAAAGCACATAGGAGAAAGAGATATTCTTGAATAACTTTTTTTGTGAAGGTCGGAGAGACTTGGAAAGTGGTTGCATCTGGACTAATTTGGGTCCTGCGGATCGATTGGTACCATCCCCGAGCTTGTACGACCTTCGGAAGAGGTCGACCGACGAAATTCCCCCAAATCTGAGGAGATATTCTTGAATAACTTTTTTTGTGAAGGTCGGAGAGACTTGCAAGTAGGCTCTACCCCCACTAAATGGGGTAGCGCGCATCGATCGGTACCATCCTTGAGCTTCTCCGACTTTCGGAAGGGTTAGGGTTAGGGTTAGGGATGAAAGCACATAGGAGAAAGAGATATTCTTGAATAACTTTTTTTGTGAAGGTCGGAGAGACTTGCAAGTAGGCTCTACCCCCACTAAATGGGGTAGCGCGCATCGATCGGTACCATCCTTGAGCTTCTCCGACTTTTGGAAGGGTTAGGGTTAGGGTTAGGGATTAAAGCACATAGGAGAAAGAGATATTCTTGAATAACTTTTTTTGTGAAGGTCGGAGAGACTTGCAAGTAGGCTCTACCCCCACTAAATGGGGTAGCGCGCATCGATCGGTACCATCCTTGAGCTTCTCCGACTTTCGGAAGGGTTAGGGTTAGGGTTAGGGATGAAAGCACATAGGAGAAAGAGATATTCTTGAATAACTTTTTTTGTGAAGGTCGGAGAGACTTGCAAGTAGGCTCTACCCCCACTAAATGGGGTAGCGCGCATCGATCGGTACCATCCTTGAGCTTCTCCGACTTTTGGAAGGGTTAGGGTTAGGGTTAGGGATGAAAGCACATAGGAGAAAGAGATATTCTTGAATAACTTTTTTTGTGAAGGTCGGAGAGACTTGCAAGTAGGCTCTACCCCCACTAAATGGGGTAGCGCGCATCGATCGGTACCATCCTTGAGCTTCTCCGACTTTCGGAAGGGTTAGGGTTAGGGTTAGGGATGAAAGCACATAGGAGAAAGAGATATTCTTGAATAACTTTTTTTGTGAAGGTCGGAGAGACTTGGAAAGTGGTTGCATCTGGACTAATTTGGGTCCTGCGGATCGATTGGTACCATCCCCGAGCTTGTACGACCTTCGGAAGAGGTCGACCGACGAAATTCCCCCAAATCTGAGGAGATATTCTTGAATAACTTTTTTTGTGAAGGTCGGAGAGACTTGCAAGTAGGCTCTACCCCCACTAAATGGGGTAGCGCGCATCGATCGGTACCATCCTTGAGCTTCTCCGACTTTCGGAAGGGTTAGGGTTAGGGTTAGGGATGAAAGCACATAGGAGAAAGAGATATTCTTGAATAACTTTTTTTGTGAAGGTCGGAGAGACTTGCAAGTAGGCTCTACCCCCACTAAATGGGGTAGCGCGCATCGATCGGTACCATCCTTGAGCTTCTCCGACTTTTGGAAGGGTTAGGGTTAGGGTTAGGGATGAAAGCACATAGGAGAAAGAGATATTCTTGAATAACTTTTTTTGTGAAGGTCGGAGAGACTTGCAAGTAGGCTCTACCCCCACTAAATGGGGTAGCGCGCATCGATCGGTACCATCCTTGAGCTTCTCCGACTTTCGGAAGGGTTAGGGTTAGGGTTAGGGATGAAAGCACATAGGAGAAAGAGATATTCTTGAATAACTTTTTTTGTGAAGGTCGGAGAGACTTGCAAGTAGGCTCTACCCCCACTAAATGGGGTAGCGCGCATCGATCGGTACCATCCTTGAGCTTCTCCGACTTTCGGAAGGGTTAGGGTTAGGGTTAGGGATGAAAGCACATAGGAGAAAGAGATATTCTTGAATAACTTTTTTTGTGAAGGTCGGAGAGACTTGCAAGTAGGCTCTACCCCCACTAAATGGGGTAGCGCGCATCGATCGGTACCATCCTTGAGCTTCTCCGACTTTCGGAAGGGTTAGGGTTAGGGTTAGGGATGAAAGCACATAGGAGAAAGAGATATTCTTGAATAACTTTTTTTGTGAAGGTCGGAGAGACTTGGAAAGTGGTTGCATCTGAACTAATTTGGGTCCTGCGGATCGATTGGTACCATCCCCGAGCTTGTACGACCTTCGGAAGAGGTCGACCGACGAAATTCCCCCAAATCTGAGGAGATATTCTTGAATAACTTTTTTTGTGAAGGTCGGAGAGACTTGCAAGTAGGCTCTACCCCCACTAAATGGGGTTGCGCGCATCGATCGGTACCATCCTTGAGCTTCTCCGACTTTCGGAAGGGTTAGGGTTAGGGTTAGGGATGAAAGCACATAGGAGAAAGAGATATTCTTGAATAACTTTTTTTGTGAAGGTCGGAGAGACTTGCAAGTAGGCTCTACCCCCACTAAATGGGGTAGCGCGCATCGATCGGTACCATCCTTGAGCTTCTCCGACTTTCGGAAGGGTTAGGGTTAGGGTTAGGGATGAAAGCACATAGGAGAAAGAGATATTCTTGAATAACTTTTTTGGTGAAGGTCGGAGAGACTTGCAAGTAGGCTATACCCCCACTAAATGGGGTAGCGCGCATCGATCGGTACCATCCTTGAGCTTCTCCGACTTTCGGAAGGGTTAGGGTTAGGGTTAGGGATGAAAGCACATAGGAGAAAGAGATATTCTTGAATAACCTTTTTTGTGAAGGTCGGAGAGACTTGGAAAGTGGTTGCATCTGGACTAATTTGGGTCCTGCGGATCGATTGGTACCATCCCCGAGCTTGTACGACCTTCGGAAGAGGTCGACCGACGAAATTCCCCCAAATCTGAAGAGATATTCTTGAATAACTTTTTTTGTGAAGGTCGGAGAGACTTGCAAGTAGGCTCTACCCCCACTAAATGGGGTAGCGCGCATCGATCGGTACCATCCTTGAGCTTCTCCGACTTTCGGAAGGGTTAGGGTTAGGGTTAGGGATGAAAGCACATAGGAGAAAGAGATATTCTTGAATAACTTTTTTTGTGAAGGTCGGAGAGACTTGCAAGTAGGCTCTACCCCCACTAAATGGGGTAACGCGCATCGATCGGTACCATCCTTGAGCTTCTCCGACTTTCGGAAGGGTTAGGGTTAGGGTTAGGGATGAAAGCACATAGGAGAAAGAGATATTCTTGAATAACGTTTTTTGTGAAGGTCGGAGAGACTTGCAAGTAGGCTTTACCCCCACTAAATGGGGTAGCGCGCATCGATCGGTACCATCCTTGAGCTTCTCCGACTTTCGGAAGGGTTAGGGTTAGGGATGAAAGCACATAGGAGAAAGAGATATTCTTGAATAACTTTTTTTGTGAAGGTCGGAGAGACTTGGAAAGTGGTTGCATCTGGACTAATTTGGGTCCTGCGGATCGATTGGTACCATCCCCGAGCTTGTACGACCTTCGGAAGAGGTCGACCGACGAAATTCCCCCAAATCTGAGGAGATATTCTTGAATAACTTTTTTTGTGAAGGTCGGAGAGACTTGCAAGTAGGCTCTACCCCCACTAAATGGGGATGCGCGCATCGATCGGTACCATCCTTGAGCTTCTCCGACTTTCGGAAGGGTTAGGGTTAGGGTTAGGGATGAAAGCACATAGGAGAAAGAGATATTCTTGAATAACTTTTTTTGTGAAGGTCGGAGAGACTTGCAAGTAGGCTCTACCCCCACTAAATGGGGTAGCGCGCATCGATCGGTACCATCCTTGAGCTTCTCCGACTTTTGGAAGGGTTAGGGTTAGGGTTAGGGATGAAAGCACATAGGAGAAAGAGATATTCTTGAATAACTTTTTTTGTGAAGGTCGGAGAGACTTGCAAGTAGGCTCTACCCCCACTAAATGGGGTAGCGCACATCGATCAGTACCATCCTTGAGCTTCTCCGACTTTCGGAAGGGTTAGGGTTAGGGTTAGGGATGAAAGCACATAGGAGAAAGAGATATTCTTGAATAACTTTTTTTGTGAAGGTCGGAGAGACTTGGAAAGTGGTTGCATCTGGACTAATTTGGGTCCTGCGGATCGATTGGTACCATCCCCGAGCTTGTACAACCTTCGGAAGAGGTCGACCGACGAAATTCCCCCAAATCTGAGGAGATATTCTTGAATAACTTTTTTTGTGAAGGTCGGAGAGACTTGCAAGTAGGCTCTACCCCCACTAAATGGGGTAGCGCACATCGATCGGTACCATCCTTGAGCTTCTCCGACTTTCGGAAGGGTTAGGGTTAGGGTTAGGGATGAAAGCACATAGGAGAAAGAGATATTCTTGAATAACTTTTTTTGTGAAGGTCGGAGAGACTTGGAAAGTGGTTGCATCTGGACTAATTTGGGTCCTGCGGATCGATTGGTACCATCCCCGAGCTTGTACGACCTTCGGAAGAGGTCGACCGACGAAATTCCCCCAAATCTGAGGAGATATTCTTGAATAACTTTTTTTGTGAAGGTCGGAGAGACTTGCAAGTAGGCTCTACCCCCACTAAATGGGGTAGCGCACATCGATCGGTACCATCCTTGAGCTTCTCCGACTTTCGGAAGGGTTAGGGTTAGGGTTAGGGATGAAAGCACATAGGAGAAAGAGATATTCTTGAATAACTTTTTTTGTGAAGGTCAGAGAGACTTGCAAGTAGGCTCTACCCCCACTAAATGGGGTAGCGCGCATCGATCGGTACCATCCTTGAGCTTCTCCGACTTTTGGAAGGGTTAGGGTTAGGGTTAGGGATGAAAGCACATAGGAGAAAGAGATATTCTTGAATAACTTTTTTTGTGAAGGTCGGAGAGACTTGCAAGTAGGCTCTACCCCCACTAAATGGGGTAGCGCGCATCGATCGGTACCATCCTTGAGCTTCTCCGACTTTCGGAAGGGTTAGGGTTAGGGATGAAAGCACATAGGAGAAAGAGATATTCTTGAATAACTTTTTTTGTGAAGGTCGGAGAGACTTGGAAAGTGGTTGCATCTGGACTAATTTGGGTCCTGCGGATCGATTGGTACCATCCCCGAGCTTGTACGACCTTCGGAAGAGGTCGACCGACGAAATTCCCCCAAATCTGAGGAGATATTCTTGAATAACTTTTTTTGTGAAGGTCGGAGAGACTTGCAAGTAGGCTCTACCCCCACTAAATGGGGTAGCGCGCATCGATCGGTACCATCCTTGAGCTTCTCCGACTTTCGGAAAGGTTAGGGTTAGGGTTAGGGATGAAAGCACATAGGAGAAAGAGATATTCTTGAATAACTTTTTTTGTGAAGGTCGGAGAGACTTGCAAGTAGGCTCTACCCCCACTAAATGGGGTAGCGCGCATCGATCGGTACCATCCTTGAGCTTCTCCGACTTTTGGAAGGGTTAGGGTTAGGGTTAGGGATGAAAGCACATAGGAGAAAGAGATATTCTTGAATAACTTTTTTTGTGAAGGTCGGAGAGACTTGCAAGTAGGCTCTACCCCCACTAAATGGGGTAGCGCGCATCGATCGGTACCATCTTTGAGCTTCTCCGACTTTCGGAAGGGTTAGGGTTAGGGATGAAAGCACATAGGAGAAAGAGATATTCTTGAATAACTTTTTTTGTGAAGGTCGGAGAGACTTGGAAAGTGGTTGCATCTGGACTAATTTGGGTCCTGCGGATTGATTGGTACCATCCCCGAGCTTGTACGACCTTCGGAAGAGGTCGACCGACGAAATTCCCCCAAATCTGAGGAGATATTCTTGAATAACTTTTTTTGTGAAGGTCGGAGAGACTTGCAAGTAGGCTCTACCCCCACTAAATGGGGTAGCGCGCATCGATCGGTACCATCCTTGAGCTTCTCCGACTTTCGGAAAGGTTAGGGTTAGGGTTAGGGATGAAAGCACATAGGAGAAAGAGATATTCTTGAATAACTTTTTTTGTGAAGGTCGGAGAGACTTGCAAGTAGGCTCTACCCCCACTAAATGGGGTAGCGCGCATCGATCGGTACCATCCTTGAGCTTCTCCGACTTTTGGAAGGGTTAGGGTTAGGGTTAGGGATGAAAGCACATAGGAGAAAGAGATATTCTTGAATAACTTTTTTTGTGAAGGTCGGAGAGACTTGCAAGTAGGCTCTACCCCCACTAAATGGGGTAGCGCGCATCGATCGGTACCATCTTTGAGCTTCTCCGACTTTCGGAAGGGTTAGGGTTAGGGTTAGGGATGAAAGCACATAGGAGAAAGAGATATTCTTGAATAACTTTTTTTGTGAAGGTCGGAGAGACTTGCAAGTAGGCTCTACCCCCACTAAATGGGGTAGCGCGCATCGATCGGTACCATCCTTGAGCTTCTCCGACTTTCGGAAGGGTTAGGGTTAGGGTTAGGGATGAAAGCACATAGGAGAAAGAGATATTCTTGAATAACTTTTTTTGTGAAGGTCGGAGAGACTTGCAAGTAGGCTCTACCCCCACTAAATGGGGTAGCGCGCATCGATCGGTACCATCCTTGAGCTTCTCCGACTTTCGGAAGGGTTAGGGTTAGGGTTAGGGATGAAAGCACATAGGAGAAAGAGATATTCTTGAATAACTTTTTTTGTGAAGGTCGGAGAGACTTGGAAAGTGGTTGCATCTGGACTAATTTGGGTCCTGCGGATCGATTGCTACCATCCCCGAGCTTGTACGACCTTCGGAAGAGGTCGACCGACGAAATTCCCCCAAATCTGAGGAGATATTCTTGAATAACTTTTTTTGTGAAGGTCGGAGAGACTTGCAAGTAGGCTCTACCCCCACTAAATGGGGTAGCGCGCATCGATCGGTACCATCCTTGAGCTTCTCCGACTTTCGGAAGGGTTAGGGTTAGGGATGAAAGCACATAGGAGAAAGAGATATTCTTGAATAACTTTTTTTGTGAAGGTCGGAGAGACTTGCAAGTAGGCTCTACCCCCACTAAATGGGGTAGCGCGCATCGATCGGTACCATCCTTGAGCTTCTCCGACTTTCGGAAGGGTTAGGGTTAGGGTTAGGGATGAAAGCACATAGGAGAAAGAGATATTCTTGAATAACTTTTTTTGTGAAGGTCGGAGAGACTTGGAAAGTGGTTGCATCTGGACTAATTTGGGTCCTGCGGATCGATTGGTACCATCCCCGAGCTTGTACGACCTTCGGAAGAGGTCGACCGACGAAATTCCCCCAAATCTGAGGAGATATTCTTGAATAACTTTTTTTGTGAAGGTCGGAGAGACTTGCAAGTAGGCTCTACCCCCACTAAATGGGGTTGCGCGCATCGATCGGTACCATCCTTGAGCTTCTCCGACTTTCGGAAGGGATAGGGTTAGGGTTAGGGATGAAAGCACATAGGAGAAAGAGATATTCTTGAATAACTTTTTTTGTGAAGGTCGGAGAGACTTGGAAAGTGGTTGCATCTGGACTAATTTGGGTCCTGCGGATCGATTGGTACCATCCCCGAGCTTGTACGACCTTCGGAAGAGGTCGACCGACGAAATTCCCCCAAATCTGAGGAGATATTCTTGAATAACTTTTTTTGTGAAGGTCGGAGAGACTTGCAAGTAGGCTCTACCCCCACTAAATGGGGTAGCGCGCATCGATCGGTACCATCCTTGAGCTTCTCCGACTTTCGGAAGGGTTAGGGTTAGGGTTAGGGATGAAAGCACATAGGAGAAAGAGATATTCTTGAATAACTTTTTTTGTGAAGGTCGGAGAGACTTGCAAGTAGGCTCTACCCCCACTAAATGGGGTAGCGCGCATCGATCGGTACCATCCTTGAGCTTCTCCGACTTTTGGAAGGGTTAGGGTTAGGGTTAGGGATGAAAGCACATAGGAGAAAGAGATATTCTTGAATAACTTTTTTTGTGAAGGTCGGAGAGACTTGCAAGTAGGCTCTACCCCCACTAAATGGGGTAGCGCGCATCGATCGGTACCATCCTTGAGCTTCTCCGACTTTCGGAAGGGTTAGGGTTAGGGTTAGGGATGAAAGCACATAGGAGAAAGAGATATTCTTGAATAACTTTTTTTGTGAAGGTCGGAGAGACTTGCAAGTAGGCTCTACCCCCACTAAATGGGGTAGCGCGCATCGATCGGTACTATCCTTGAGCTTCTCCGACTTTCGGAAGGGTTAGGGTTAGGGTTAGGGATGAAAGCACATAGGAGAAAGAGATATTCTTGAATAACTTTTTTTGTGAAGGTCGGAGAGACTTGCAAGTAGGCTCTACCCCCACTAAATGGGGTAGCGCGCATCGATCGGTACCATCCTTGAGCTTCTCCGACTTTCGGAAGGGTTAGGGTTAGGGTTAGGGATGAAAGCACATAGGAGAAAGAGATATTCTTGAATAACTTTTTTTGTGAAGGTCGGAGAGACTTGGAAAGTGGTTGCATCTGGACTAATTTGGGTCCTGCGGATCGATTGGTACCATCCCCGAGCTTGTACGACCTTCGGAAGAGGTCGACCGACGAAATTCCCCCAAATCTGAGGAGATATTCTTGAATAACTTTTTTTGTGAAGGTCGGAGAGACTTGCAAGTAGGCTCTACCCCCACTAAATGGGGTAGCGCGCATCGATCGGTACCATCCTTGAGCTTCTCCGACTTTCGGAAGGGATAGGGTTAGGGTTAGGGATGAAAGCACATAGGAGAAAGAGATATTCTTGAATAACTTTTTTTGTGAAGGTCGGAGAGACTTGGAAAGTGGTTGCATCTGGACTAATTTGGGTCCTGCGGATCGATTGGTACCATCCCCGAGCTTGTACGACCTTCGGAAGAGGTCGACCGACGAAATTCCCCCAAATCTGAGGAGATATTCTTGAATAACTTTTTTTGTGAAGGTCGGAGAGACTTGCAAGTAGGCTCTACCCCCACTAAATGGGGTAGCGCGCATCGATCGGTACCATCCTTGAGCTTCTCCGACTTTCGGAAGGGTTAGGGTTAGGGTTAGGGATGAAAGCACATAGGAGAAAGAGATATTCTTGAATAACTTTTTTTGTGAAGGTCGGAGAGACTTGCAAGTAGGCTCTACCCCCACTAAATGGGGTAGCGCGCATCGATCGGTACCATCCTTGAGCTTCTCCGACTTTTGGAAGGGTTAGGGTTAGGGTTAGGGATGAAAGCACATAGGAGAAAGAGATATTCTTGAATAACTTTTTTTGTGAAGGTCGGAGAGACTTGCAAGTAGGCTCTACCCCCACTAAATGGGGTAGCGCGCATCGATCGGTACCATCCTTGAGCTTCTCCGACTTTCGGAAGGGTTAGGGTTAGGGTTAGGGATGAAAGCACATAGGAGAAAGAGATATTCTTGAATAACTTTTTTTGTGAAGGTCGGAGAGACTTGCAAGTAGGCTCTACCCCCACTAAATGGGGTAGCGCGCATCGATCGGTACTATCCTTGAGCTTCTCCGACTTTCGGAAGGGTTAGGGTTAGGGTTAGGGATGAAAGCACATAGGAGAAAGAGATATTCTTGAATAACTTTTTTTGTGAAGGTCGGAGAGACTTGCAAGTAGGCTCTACCCCCACTAAATGGGGTAGCGCGCATCGATCGGTACCATCTTTGAGCTTCTCCGACTTTCGGAAGGGTTAGGGTTAGGGTTAGGGATGAAAGCACATAGGAGAAAGAGATATTCTTGAATAACTTTTTTTGTGAAGGTCGGAGAGACTTGGAAAGTGGTTGCATCTGGACTAATTTGGGTCCTGCGGATCGATTGGTACCATCCCCGAGCTTGTAAGACCTTCGGAAGAGGTCGACCGACGAAATTCCCCCAAATCTGAGGAGATATTCTTGAATAACTTTTTTTGTGAAGGTCGGAGAGACTTGCAAGTAGGCTCTACCCCCACTAAATGGGGTAGCGCGCATCGATCGGTACCATCCTTGAGCTTCTCCGACTTTCGGAAGGGTTAGGGTTAGGGTTAGGGATGAAAGCACATAGGAGAAAGAGATATTCTTGAATAACTTTTTTTGTGAAGGTCGGAGAGACTTGCAAGTAGGCTCTACCCCCACTAAATGGGGTAGCGCGCATCGATCGGTACCATCTTTGAGCTTCTCCGACTTTTGGAAGGGTTAGGGTTAGGGTTAGGGATGAAAGCACATAGGAGAAAGAGATATTCTTGAATAACTTTTTTTGTGAAGGTCGGAGAGACTTGCAAGTAGGCTCTACCCCCACTAAATGGGGTAGCGCGCATCGATCGGTACCATCCTTGAGCTTCTCCGACTTTCGGAAGGGTTAGGGTTAGGGTTAGGGATGAAAGCACATAGGAGAAAGAGATATTCTTGAATAACTTTTTTTGTGAAGGTCGGAGAGACTTGGAAAGTGGTTGCATCTGGACTAATTTGGGTCCTGCGGATCGATTGGTACCATCCCCGAGCTTGTACGACCTTCGGAAGAGGTCGACCGACGAAATTCCCCCAAATCTGAGGAGATATTCTTGAATAACTTTTTTTGTGAAGGTCGGAGAGACTTGCAAGTAGGCTCTACCCCCACTAAATGGGGTAGCGCACATCGATCGGTACCATCCTTGAGCTTCTCCGACTTTCGGAAGGGTTAGGGTTAGGGTTAGGGATGAAAGCACATAGGAGAAAGAGATATTCTTGAATAACTTTTTTTGTGAAGGTCGGAGAGACTTGGAAAGTGGTTGCATCTGGACTAATTTGGGTCCTGCGGATCGATTGGTACCATCCCCGAGCTTGTACGACCTTCGGAAGAGGTCGACCGACGAAATTCCCCCAAATCTGAGGAGATATTCTTGAATAACTTTTTTTGTGAAGGTCGGAGAGACTTGCAAGTAGGCTCTACCCCCACTAAATGGGGTAGCGCACATCGATCGGTACCATCCTTGAGCTTCTCCGACTTTCGGAAGGGTTAGGGTTAGGGTTAGGGATGAAAGCACATAGGAGAAAGAGATATTCTTGAATAACTTTTTTTGTGAAGGTCGGAGAGACTTGCAAGTAGGCTCTACCCCCACTAAATGGGGTAGCGCGCATCGATCGGTACCATCCTTGAGCTTCTCCGACTTTTGGAAGGGTTAGGGTTAGGGTTAGGGATGAAAGCACATAGGAGAAAGAGATATTCTTGAATAACTTTTTTTGTGAAGGTCGGAGAGACTTGCAAGTAGGCTCTACCCCCACTAAATGGGGTAGCGCGCATCGATCGGTACCATCCTTGAGCTTCTCCGACTTTCGGAAGGGTTAGGGTTAGGGATGAAAGCACATAGGAGAAAGAGATATTCTTGAATAACTTTTTTTGTGAAGGTCGGAGAGACTTGGAAAGTGGTTGCATCTGGACTAATTTGGGTCCTGCGGATCGATTGGTACCATCCCCGAGCTTGTACGACCTTCGGAAGAGGTCGACCGACGAAATTCCCCCAAATCTGAGGAGATATTCTTGAATAACTTTTTTTGTGAAGGTCGGAGAGACTTGCAAGTAGGCTCTACCCCCACTAAATGGGGTAGCGCGCATCGATCGGTACCATCCTTGAGCTTCTCCGACTTTCGGAAGGGTTAGGGTTAGGGTTAGGGATGAAAGCACATAGGAGAAAGAGATATTCTTGAATAACTTTTTTTGTGAAGGTCGGAGAGACTTGCAAGTAGGCTCTACCCCCACTAAATGGGGTAGCGCGCATCGATCGGTACCATCCTTGAGCTTCTCCGACTTTTGGAAGGGTTAGGGTTAGGGTTAGGGATGAAAGCACATAGGAGAAAGAGATATTCTTGAATAACTTTTTTTGTGAAGGTCGGAGAGACTTGCAAGTAGGCTTTACCCCCACTAAATGGGGTAGCGCGCATCGATCGGTACCATCTTTGAGCTTCTCCGACTTTCGGAAGGGTTAGGGTTAGGGTTAGGGATGAAAGCACATAGGAGAAAGAGATATTCTTGAATAACTTTTTTTGTGAAGGTCGGAGAGACTTGCAAGTAGGCTCTACCCCCACTAAATGGGGTAACGCGCATCGATCGGTACCATCCTTGAGCTTCTCCGACTTTCGGAAGGGTTAGGGTTAGGGTTAGGGATGAAAGCACATAGGAGAAAGAGATATTCTTGAATAACTTTTTTTGTGAAGGTCGGAGAGACTTGCAAGTAGGCTCTACCCCCACTAAATGGGGTAGCGCGCATCGATCGGTACCATCCTTGAGCTTCTCCGACTTTCGGAAGGGTTAGGGTTAGGGTTAGGGATGAAAGCACATAGGAGAAAGAGATATTCTTGAATAACTTTTTTTGTGAAGGTCGGAGAGACTTGGAAAGTGGTTGCATCTGGACTAATTTGGGTCCTGCGGATCGATTGGTACCATCCCCGAGCTTGTACGACCTTCGGAAGAGGTCGACCGACGAAATTCCCCCAAATCTGAGGAGATATTCTTGAATAACTTTTTTTGTGAAGGTCGGAGAGACTTGCAAGTAGGCTCTACCCCCACTAAATGGGGTAGCGCGCATCGATCGGTACCATCCTTGAGCTTCTCCGACTTTCGGAAGGGTTAGGGTTAGGGTTAGGGATGAAAGCACATAGGAGAAAGAGATATTCTTGAATAACTTTTTTTGTGAAGGTCGGAGAGACTTGCAAGTAGGCTCTACCCCCACTAAATGGGGTAGCGCGCATCGATCGGTACCATCCTTGAGCTTCTCCGACTTTTGGAAGGGTTAGGGTTAGGGTTAGGGATGAAAGCACATAGGAGAAAGAGATATTCTTGAATAACTTTTTTTGTGAAGGTCGGAGAGACTTGCAAGTAGGCTCTACCCCCACTAAATGGGGTAGCGCGCATCGATCGGTACCATCCTTGAGCTTCTCCGACTTTCGGAAGGGTTAGGGTTAGGGTTAGGGATGAAAGCACATAGGAGAAAGAGATATTCTTGAATAACTTTTTTTGTGAAGGTCGGAGAGACTTGCAAGTAGGCTCTACCCCCACTAAATGGGGTAGCGCGCATCGATCGGTACTATCCTTGAGCTTCTCCGACTTTCGGAAGGGTTAGGGTTAGGGTTAGGGATGAAAGCACATAGGAGAAAGAGATATTCTTGAATAACTTTTTTTGTGAAGGTCGGAGAGACTTGCAAGTAGGCTCTACCCCCACTAAATGGGGTAGCGCGCATCGATCGGTACCATCTTTGAGCTTCTCCGACTTTCGGAAGGGTTAGGGTTAGGGTTAGGGATGAAAGCACATAGGAGAAAGAGATATTCTTGAATAACTTTTTTTGTGAAGGTCGGAGAGACTTGGAAAGTGGTTGCATCTGGACTAATTTGGGTCCTGCGGATCGATTGGTACCATCCCCGAGCTTGTAAGACCTTCGGAAGAGGTCGACCGACGAAATTCCCCCAAATCTGAGGAGATATTCTTGAATAACTTTTTTTGTGAAGGTCGGAGAGACTTGCAAGTAGGCTCTACCCCCACTAAATGGGGTAGCGCGCATCGATCGGTACCATCCTTGAGCTTCTCCGACTTTCGGAAGGGTTAGGGTTAGGGTTAGGGATGAAAGCACATAGGAGAAAGAGATATTCTTGAATAACTTTTTTTTTGAAGGTCGGAGAGACTTGCAAGTAGGCTCTACCCCCACTAAATGGGGTAGCGCGCATCGATCGGTACCATCTTTGAGCTTCTCCGACTTTTGGAAGGGTTAGGGTTAGGGTTAGGGATGAAAGCACATAGGAGAAAGAGATATTCTTGAATAACTTTTTTTGTGAAGGTCGGAGAGACTTGCAAGTAGGCTCTACCCCCACTAAATGGGGTAGCGCGCATCGATCGGTACCATCCTTGAGCTTCTCCGACTTTCGGAAGGGTTAGGGTTAGGGTTAGGGATGAAAGCACATAGGAGAAAGAGATATTCTTGAATAACTTTTTTTGTGAAGGTCGGAGAGACTTGGAAAGTGGTTGCATCTGGACTAATTTGGGTCCTGCGGATCGATTGGTACCATCCCCGAGCTTGTACGACCTTCGGAAGAGGTCGACCGACGAAATTCCCCCAAATCTGAGGAGATATTCTTGAATAACTTTTTTTGTGAAGGTCGGAGAGACTTGCAAGTAGGCTCTACCCCCACTAAATGGGGTAGCGCACATCGATCGGTACCATCCTTGAGCTTCTCCGACTTTCGGAAGGGTTAGGGTTAGGGTTAGGGATGAAAGCACATAGGAGAAAGAGATATTCTTGAATAACTTTTTTTGTGAAGGTCGGAGAGACTTGGAAAGTGGTTGCATCTGGACTAATTTGGGTCCTGCGGATCGATTGGTACCATCCCCGAGCTTGTACGACCTTCGGAAGAGGTCGACCGACGAAATTCCCCCAAATCTGAGGAGATATTCTTGAATAACTTTTTTTGTGAAGGTCGGAGAGACTTGCAAGTAGGCTCTACCCCCACTAAATGGGGTAGCGCACATCGATCGGTACCATCCTTGAGCTTCTCCGACTTTCGGAAGGGTTAGGGTTAGGGTTAGGGATGAAAGCACATAGGAGAAAGAGATATTCTTGAATAACTTTTTTTGTGAAGGTCGGAGAGACTTGCAAGTAGGCTCTACCCCCACTAAATGGGGTAGCGCGCATCGATCGGTACCATCCTTGAGCTTCTCCGACTTTTGGAAGGGTTAGGGTTAGGGTTAGGGATGAAAGCACATAGGAGAAAGAGATATTCTTGAATAACTTTTTTTGTGAAGGTCGGAGAGACTTGCAAGTAGGCTCTACCCCCACTAAATGGGGTAGCGCGCATCGATCGGTACCATCCTTGAGCTTCTCCGACTTTCGGAGGTTAGGGTTAGGGTTAGGGATGAAAGCACATAGGAGAAAGAGATATTCTTGAATAACTTTTTTTGTGAAGGTCGGAGAGACTTGGAAAGTGGTTGCATCTGGACTAATTTGGGTCCTGCGGATCGATTGGTACCATCCCCGAGCTTGTACGACCTTCGGAAGAGGTCGACCGACGAAATTCCCCCAAATCTGAGGAGATATTCTTGAATAACTTTTTTTGTGAAGGTCGGAGAGACTTGCAAGTAGGCTCTACCCCCACTAAATGGGGTAGCGCGCATCGATCGGTACCATCCTTGAGCTTCTCCGACTTTCGGAAGGGTTAGGGTTAGGGTTAGGGATGAAAGCACATAGGAGAAAGAGATATTCTTGAATAACTTTTTTTGTGAAGGTCGGAGAGACTTGCAAGTAGGCTCTACCCCCACTAAATGGGGTAGCGCGCATCGATCGGTACCATCCTTGAGCTTCTCCGACTTTTGGAAGGGTTAGGGTTAGGGTTAGGGATGAAAGCACATAGGAGAAAGAGATATTCTTGAATAACTTTTTTTGTGAAGGTCGGAGAGACTTGCAAGTAGGCTTTACCCCCACTAAATGGGGTAGCGCGCATCGATCGGTACCATCTTTGAGCTTCTCCGACTTTCGGAAGGGTTAGGGTTAGGGTTAGGGATGAAAGCACATAGGAGAAAGAGATATTCTTGAATAACTTTTTTTGTGAAGGTCGGAGAGACTTGCAAGTAGGCTCTACCCCCACTAAATGGGGTAACGCGCATCGATCGGTACCATCCTTGAGCTTCTCCGACTTTCGGAAGGGTTAGGGTTAGGGTTAGGGATGAAAGCACATAGGAGAAAGAGATATTCTTGAATAACTTTTTTTGTGAAGGTCGGAGAGACTTGCAAGTAGGCTCTACCCCCACTAAATGGGGTAGCGCGCATCGATCGGTACCATCCTTGAGCTTCTCCGACTTTCGGAAGGGTTAGGGTTAGGGTTAGGGATGAAAGCACATAGGAGAAAGAGATATTCTTGAATAACTTTTTTTGTGAAGGTCGGAGAGACTTGGAAAGTGGTTGCATCTGGACTAATTTGGGTCCTGCGGATCGATTGGTACCATCCCCGAGCTTGTACGACCTTCGGAAGAGGTCGACCGACGAAATTCCCCCAAATCTGAGGAGATATTCTTGAATAACTTTTTTTGTGAAGGTCGGAGAGACTTGCAAGTAGGCTCTACCCCCACTAAATGGGGTAGCGCGCATCGATCGGTACCATCCTTGAGCTTCTCCGACTTTCGGAAGGGTTAGGGTTAGGGATGAAAGCACATAGGAGAAAGAGATATTCTTGAATAACTTTTTTTGTGAAGGTCGGAGAGACTTGCAAGTAGGCTCTACCCCCACTAAATGGGGTAGCGCGCATCGATCGGTACCATCCTTGAGCTTCTCCGACTTTCGGAAGGGTTAGGGTTAGGGTTAGGGATGAAAGCACATAGGAGAAAGAGATATTCTTGAATAACTTTTTTTGTGAAGGTCGGAGAGACTTGGAAAGTGGTTGCATCTGGACTAATTTGGGTCCTGCAGATCGATTGGTACCATCCCCGAGCTTGTACGACCTTCGGAAGAGGTCGACCGACGAAATTCCCCAAATCTGAGGAGATATTCTTGAATAACTTTTTTTGTGAAGGTCGGAGAGACTTGCAAGTAGGCTCTACCCCCACTAAATGGGGTTGCGCGCATCGATCGGTACCATCCTTGAGCTTCTCCGACTTTCGGAAGGGATAGGGTTAGGGTTAGGGATGAAAGCACATAGGAGAAAGAGATATTCTTGAATAACTTTTTTTGTGAAGGTCGGAGAGACTTGGAAAGTGGTTGCATCTGGACTAATTTGGGTCCTGCGGATCGATTGGTACCATCCCCGAGCTTGTACGACCTTCGGAAGAGGTCGACCGACGAAATTCCCCCAAATCTGAGGAGATATTCTTGAATAACTTTTTTTGTGAAGGTCGGAGAGACTTGCAAGTAGGCTCTACCCCCACTAAATGGGGTAGCGCGCATCGATCGGTACCATCCTTGAGCTTCTCCGACTTTCGGAAGGGTTAGGGTTAGGGTTAGGGATGAAAGCACATAGGAGAAAGAGATATTCTTGAATAACTTTTTTTGTGAAGGTCGGAGAGACTTGCAAGTAGGCTCTACCCCCACTAAATGGGGTAGCGCGCATCGATCGGTACCATCCTTGAGCTTCTCCGACTTTTGGAAGGGTTAGGGTTAGGGTTAGGGATGAAAGCACATAGGAGAAAGAGATATTCTTGAATAACTTTTTTTGTGAAGGTCGGAGAGACTTGCAAGTAGGCTCTACCCCCACTAAATGGGGTAGCGCGCATCGATCGGTACCATCCTTGAGCTTCTCCGACTTTCGGAAGGGTTAGGGTTAGGGTTAGGGATGAAAGCACATAGGAGAAAGAGATATTCTTGAATAACTTTTTTTGTGAAGGTCGGAGAGACTTGCAAGTAGGCTCTACCCCCACTAAATGGGGTAGCGCGCATCGATCGGTACTATCCTTGAGCTTCTCCGACTTTCGGAAGGGTTAGGGTTAGGGATGAAAGCACATAGGAGAAAGAGATATTCTTGAATAACTTTTTTTGTGAAGGTCGGAGAGACTTGCAAGTAGGCTCTACCCCCACTAAATGGGGTAGCGCGCATCGATCGGTACCATCCTTGAGCTTCTCCGACTTTCGGAAGGGTTAGGGTTAGGGTTAGGGATGAAAGCACATAGGAGAAAGAGATATTCTTGAATAACTTTTTTTGTGAAGGTCGGAGAGACTTGGAAAGTGGTTGCATCTGGACTAATTTGGGTCCTGCGGATCGATTGGTACCATCCCCGAGCTTGTACGACCTTCGGAAGAGGTCGACCGACGAAATTCCCCCAAATCTGAGGAGATATTCTTGAATAACTTTTTTTGTGAAGGTCGGAGAGACTTGCAAGTAGGCTCTACCCCCACTAAATGGGGTAGCGCGCATCGATCGGTACCATCCTTGAGCTTCTCCGACTTTCGGAAGGGTTAGGGTTAGGGATGAAAGCACATAGGAGAAAGAGATATTCTTGAATAACTTTTTTTGTGAAGGTCGGAGAGACTTGCAAGTAGGCTCTACCCCCACTAAATGGGGTAGCGCGCATCGATCGGTACCATCCTTGAGCTTCTCCGACTTTTGGAAG
The DNA here is from genome assembly GCF_963576545.1 of Limanda limanda. Lineage (NCBI taxonomy): Eukaryota > Metazoa > Chordata > Actinopteri > Pleuronectiformes > Pleuronectidae > Limanda > Limanda limanda. The sequence goes on from NW_026870507.1 coordinate 446,510, forward strand.
GGTTAGGGTTAGGGTTAGGGATGAAAGCACATAGGAGAAAGAGATATTCTTGAATAACTTTTTTTGTGAAGGTCGGAGAGACTTGCAAGTAGGCTCTACCCCCACTAAATGGGGTAGCGCGCATCGATCGGTACCATCCTTGAGCTTCTCCGACTTTCGGAAGGGTTAGGGTTAGGGTTAGGGATGAAAGCACATAGGAGAAAGAGATATTCTTGAATAACTTTTTTTGTGAAGGTCGGAGAGACTTGCAAGTAGGCTCTACCCCCACTAAATGGGGTAGCGCGCATCGATCGGTACTATCCTTGAGCTTCTCCGACTTTCGGAAGGGTTAGGGTTAGGGATGAAAGCACATAGGAGAAAGAGATATTCTTGAATAACTTTTTTTGTGAAGGTCGGAGAGACTTGCAAGTAGGCTCTACCCCCACTAAATGGGGTAGCGCGCATCGATCGGTACCATCCTTGAGCTTCTCCGACTTTCGGAAGGGTTAGGGTTAGGGTTAGGGATGAAAGCACATAGGAGAAAGAGATATTCTTGAATAACTTTTTTTGTGAAGGTCGGAGAGACTTGGAAAGTGGTTGCATCTGGACTAATTTGGGTCCTGCGGATCGATTGGTACCATCCCCGAGCTTGTACGACCTTCGGAAGAGGTCGACCGACGAAATTCCCCAAATCTGAGGAGATATTCTTGAATAACTTTTTTTTGTGAAGGTCGGAGAGACTTGCAAGTAGGCTCCACTATCGATGGGTACCATCCTTGAGCTTCTCCGACTTTCGGAAGGGTTAGGGTTAGGGATGAAAGCACATAGGAGAAAGAGATATTCTTGAATAACTTTTTTTGTGAAGGTCGGAGAGACTTGCAAGTAGGCTCTCTTGAGCTTCTCCGACTTTCGGAAGGGTTAGGGTTAGGGATGAAAGCACATAGGAGAAAGAGATATTCTTGAATAACTTTTTTTGGAAGGTCGGAGAGACTTGGAAAGTGGTTGCATCTGGACTAATTTGGGTCCTGCAGATCGATTGGTACCATCCCCGAGCTTGTACGACCTTCGGAAGAGGTCGACCGACGAAATTCCCCCAAATCTGAGGAGATATTCTTGAATAACTTTTTTTGTGAAGGTCGGAGAGACTTGCAAGTAGGCTCTACCCCCACTAAATGGGGTAGCGCGCATCGATCCGTACCATTCTTGAGCTTCTCCGACTTTCGGAAGGGTTAGGGTTAGGGTTAGGGATGAAAGCACATAGGAGAAAGAGATATTCTTGAATAACTTTTTTTGTGAAGGTCGGAGAGACTTGCAAGTAGGCTCTACCCTCTTCTCCGACTTTGGAAGGGTTAGGGTTAGGGATGAAAGCACATAGGAGAAAGAGATATTCTTGAATAACTTTTTTTGTGAAGGTCGGAGAGACTTGCAAGTAGGCTCTACCCCCACTAAATGGG